>NW_009693159.1:0-29957 GCF_000703405.1 Apaloderma vittatum | reverse complement strand
CTTCCCCACAGCAGCTCAGAGCATCTACCTTGTTTGTCTTTACATTTCCCCATTCCTACCACACCTCCCACGTTCTTCACAATACACAGTCATTCAACATATGCTTCAGATCCAAACCAGACGCAGCAGATTTTTGAACTAACCAAGGTACTTCTCCTCAAGGCTATTAAAAGAACTGAAGAAAGAATCTTGATAGACAGACTATGGTGACAAAACTGTATACACAGCTAGAGGAAAAAAAAAAAAGATACAGTGCTTACCGGATGGTGTGGTGTAAGCTGAAAGAGGTTTGGAGAAAGAATGGCAGGAGCAAAGAATCGCAGGAAAATAAAGCTGCTGACAGCTGTATACCTCACATCTAGGTCACCTATTAATAAAAAGACCTCTACTCAGCGTTTCAATAATCCTTTAAAACCTTCTGAAATTATCAAAATGTCTTCAGAAAGCTAACTCAAGCATGTGCTGGAATCGTATATAGTGCAAGTTACAGGATTAACCAACAACAGAGAATTCGGAGCCAGAGACTGGCTAGCATAAACCAATAAATGCCTTTTAAAAACAAACGAGTTCATGACACAGGCTATAAGAACACCATTCGCTTTTTCACCATGCAGGAAACTTCGCACAAATATCTGCTATTGCATCTGTGCAACTCATGTATGACAAACAATTTACATATTTTATGAAATGTTCAGCCCAGAGACCAACTCTGTTATCTAGTTATAGCCCTGAGCACAATGGCTGTACAGACTGCTGACATATCCATTTCAGTTGACAGTTATAGAAAATAAAATTTGTTTTGACATAAAATAAAGAGCACGACAGCACAGTCAATGCTTTTCTGCTTAAGGGTCTCTACTATGAAGTGACTGTTTAAAAGCTGAAGTTGTATTACTCCCTCTAAAATGGCCTTATTGTGATCTGCTTTCCTTCATGAAAATACATGGGTTGGTTGGTTTTGCTCAATTCAGGTTTTATATTGCCCACTCATTCTCACAGAGCCAAAACAAGTAGGAGGGAGTAGAAAGAATTCTCTCTTGACAGTCAGAAAAACATTTCCAGCACATGGGCCTCCGAGGCAATGAGCTTGCAATAACTCCATTAATTTATAGACTGGCCTTTATTACAGATTGACATATGAGCAGAAGATAATTCAGCTGCAAGGAGTCTGCAGAATGAGTCGTTATCTAAACCTGCACATTTGAAAACTGAGCATGCTTTGCAAATATGGAAGCCATAAACATATACCTTCATAATGTCCTTTTAGAACGCTGTTCTCCTTTGAAAGATGTTTAAGGAAAAGTCATACAATCATTAAAAGCCATATTCTTTGTGGAACAAATAATCAAGTAAAAAATAGCGTTAATACACGCTCCAAATGGTATTTTGCATAAACTGCTTTTCAGTCATCATGGATCACGTGGACTGCTAGACTACACCTACATTTACAACCTATCAGCGATGTAAAATAAATAGAAGTAAAAATAATATAGAAACTCACCTTGAAATCGTTTGGCAGCTGATTCTCTCAGTGAAAAGAAAATATCGCACATCACTGTAGGGCAGCTTACACCAGATTTTGTAATTACGGTAAAAATGCGATCAACATATTGCCTCAGATTTTCCTGAAAAATGCAACAATTTTGTCAAAATTAGTATCATTTTCTGCTGTGAAAAGCAGTACTACGAATAAAAGCAGGAATAATAGCTTCATTAAAAGATTCTCACTTTCAACATTATATACTTGCAAAACAGTCTCACACTCAATGATACTTTCCTTTGCTAAAAGCACATATTTGAGTACAAAAGTGATGATATTATTCCTGTCAAAAACAACCATTGAGTGATCACAGAATCCCAGAATGTCAGGGGTTGGAAGGGACCTCAAAAGATCATCCAGTCCAGCCCCCCTGCCAGAGCAGGATCACCTACAGTAGGTCACACAGGAACACGTCCAGGCAGGTTTCGAAAGTCTCCAAAGAAGGAGACTCCACAACCTCTCTGGGCAGCCTGTGCCAGTGCTCTGTCACCCTCATAGTGAAGAAGTTCCTCCTCATGCCGAGGATGAACTTCCTATGTTCTAGCTTATACTCATTATTCCTTATCCTATTACTTGGCACCATCGAAAAGAGACTGACTCCTTCCTCTTGACCCCCATTCCTCAGAGATTAATAAGAGCCCCTCTCAGCCTTCTCTTTTCAAGACTAAACAGCCCCAGTTCTCCCAGTCTATCTTCATAGGAGAGATGTTCAGCTGGGGCTGTAGAGCACATTGCTCCTTTTTGTAGTGCCATTTTCTACATGTCAGTAGAGCCACAGGCTAAGTTATCCTCGCCCTTGAGGGCAGAGGAAGAAGTGATTAATGTTCTATAGATAACTTATTTATAGAATGATGTAAGGCCATTGTAAAATAATTATGACAGTTCGTGGAGTACAAAAAGTTTCCAGTGTATTCTAACGAATGACAAAATTATTTGCAACATGAAACTTCTAAGGACCTCACTTAAACTTCACAGTGTAAACACAGATTATATCTTCGAAATCCAATGAGCATACCCTGTTATTTTCCAGATTTTCACCATCCTTTAATTTCACAGGATCAATTTCACAAGTTTTATGGACCTGGCAGATCTAGAAAAAAAAGGAAGTGAACAATTATATATATTATCAGTTTACTTCAAGTAGAAGAAGTTTTGTAAAAAGAATAATCTGTTAGCTTTTTGAGGCAAAATGCAAAAGCCAACTTTGAATTGTATTTTTTCTTTCGACAAAGCATCAAAGGTAAATTATACTTGATCTTTATTTTTTAGAAAAAATAGTATTAATTTGATCCACCCTTAACTTCAAATGAAATGAAGAATTTTTCTTTAGACTTTCTTAAACAAGGCTGTTCAAGAAAAGTGCTATTTTGCCAAAACAGTCAGCTTCGAAAGTATATGTATATTCTTTAAAAACTTGACATTTTCTGGTGAAACATTAAAACAGCTGAAGAAATTGTCAAATCATTTAAAGGAGGTCTGTGGCCTTAAAGTATTGCCCAATTACTGCACTAAAATATCCACGCCCACCATTCTGGACGGGGTAGATATTAAACCATTGCTACAATACAGTTATCCAAGAATAATTTTATTCCTTTATACCCACTGGATGAAATGTATTACTTATAGCTTCCCAGCAGCTTTCTCCTGTTTATATTCTTTATTCATTCAAGTTATTACTTTATCAATTTCTCAGAAACAGAAATGTTAGATTTTATAAGAAGTTAAATAAATGCAACCTTTCCTTTTCCTTTAATACAATCCATCTGTTTCTGAACTGGGTGATTCAGACATGGCAAAACTAACACAAGGGATTTTGATGTAGAAGTGGAGTCTTAAGCATTATTCCTACAAAGTCATCTTAAACCAGAAAGGGAATAAACAGTATCCACTCCCTGAAGGCTTTTTACAGAGATATTTTGTCAAATAAACAGTCTAAACTCCTCTTACCTCATCTATAATTGGCTTTAGCGTAACTTGCAGATAATGCATCCCTGCCAGCTTCATTGTCTCGTCAATGCACTTGGAGGTTAATGAGTTTCCTCTGAAAATGGTGTTTGGATCTCTGGAAGTGAACAATTTTCTGTAATTTAGTCTCTTTGTAATCAACTGCTAATATATGGAAATAAAAGAAGCAGTGAAAGGGGACGGAAATTCGGGTCTGAAAGCACAAGCCAAAACTCCCTTGGATACCAGTCTGCCATTAAATGCAGGCACCTGGCTTTTCATGTGCTTCCAGGTTATAACAGAAAAGCAGTGGTCACGGTGAGGCCAGAGGGATGACAGATTTTCTTCTTTGTATCAGCGCACCAGCCAAACGTGAAGCTACACAACACAAGCTCAAATCAGAGGGGTTTATAAACCGCAGAAAATGTACCCATTTTTCACACGTCACTGAACAGCGTTAATTTGACTAAGGGATGGAGAGAGTGATTTCAGTCTCACACCACCATTGGGCATTACATGGGAACTGTTACTCTCCTACACAAGAAGTACTTGTAGGCTGAGAGGGAGATAAAAAAAAAACAACAACAGGCTCCAATGACATAGCCGTCTTTTCTAAGTGACTTCCAGCACTGTCCTGCCACAACACTATCAAATACAGGGCAGATCCCAGCTGTGCCCTGAGAACTGTGTGGACAGTGAACGCCAAGCAGACTCTCACGTTTTCCTGAAAAGCCACTTGCACAGAATTCTTCTCGTATCAGATGTACAACCACTGTGATCTTAAACTTTAGCTAGCTGCACTATCATGCTTGTTTCTTTTTTTTTTTAGTATTTTTGAAGTATTTTTGTAGCATTTTGAGAATGCAAGTAATTATATATTTATTTTGTATCCAAAATATCTTCTCTAGTAATTTACATTAGATAGGTATCTAATCAAATTCGTCTACAACCCATATGATCAAAATCTGTGCCTGCTGACAGAAGATCAAACTCGGATATGAAGTGATTTGCTCGTTCCTGTACACACACCGATGTTTTTTCTGTTGTTTATAGCTCACTACAGTTGTACCCATTTACAAACAGGGAATAACGGGATGCAATACTTTGCTGGATTCATCATTTTGTTTCATAAAAAAGTAAGCTCACCGCCTGTCACAAACACCAGAAAGCCCTGAAAAAAAACCCATCGTCTTTGCTGTGTTATCACAGGAACATGACATCTACTTACAGGAAGGAAAACACTCTATGCTTCAGACGCTCTGAAAAAAAACCAATCCACACAAAAACTTTTCTTTTGCACTGAGGAAGACATTACTTCAAAGTCTGTATCTGTCACTTCCCTTGACTCCCAGTTGTCTCTTCAACTGTCAGTCAGGAGAATGACTACACAGGCACAAGGCTTGTGGCAACAAATGTTCTTTAGGACCTGCCTGATGAACATTAGATCTTACACTACTGAACTGTCAGCCCGCCCGTAAGTCACACAAGAAATGACCAGAAAGAAAGATTTTGTTCTTTGCTCCCCACTGCCAGATCCAATCCCATCTTTGTTCCTCAGCACTCTAACTGGAAATATTTGACATGTTTAAATATTCATGATTAAGAAGAAATTTGCTTTTTGTTTTGAACACTTTTACTCAGCATAAGACAATTTATTAGCCCAATATAAAGCTGAAATGATTTCACATGAACAGCTGAAGGTAATGTCAGATTTCACAGTTACCATCAAACATAATTAAGACTGAGAATGAAAGTCCCTGCTCTCAATAGTCTTGCAAGCAGATTTCGCAAAACATGATGGGAATTCCTCCTAAAATTAAGCTCACCACATCTTCAGAGCAGTGAATGGATTTATAAAGAGCTCTGCTACTCAGCTGGGAGGAACAGGAATAACTCCAACAGTTTCTTTTCACATTACTTATAATTCTAGAAGTTGAGTGCAGGATCCTAACACTAGTAAACACAGAACAGATATGTCTGATAGCAATTAACTGTTCGATACTTACTGAGTTCTCTTCACTTCAGCATTCGCAATGGCACTTATGAAAGGCACAATTCTGCCATAGTGTAAGAAAAGCCTGACGAGAGGTATAGCTGCTTCCTGTTTTTCTCTGCAAACTTCACCCAAAATGTGTGCAGCTGATGCTGAAACAGGCTGAACAGTGGAAAGAAATAAAAACTTTGAGAGATCTTTCCAGAACAAGCATCCTTTCTTTCTTTTCCCATTAGCTCCTTAATGCAGAACCCCACACAACAGTTGCACTGGCAGGTTACCTAGACATGCCTGTGCAGACATGGGTGAGTGTTACATTCCAATTTTTGCTGGCTATAAGTTCTGATCGCAAGAGGGCAGCAATTTAAAAACTATTACAGTACAGTTGCTTTTCTTCCCCTCATTTTTAATAGATGTCTTTTCACTGAATGTCACTGTTGCCTGGGAAGCAAGTGAAACGGAAGAACTCTAACCCTTCTCAATTTCAAGCCAAAGTACAGAATCCAGTTATTGTACTGAAAAAATAAATGCACTGTTACAACTGCTAAAGGTATAAATAATGGCACAAACAGTCCAATCCTCTGATCTTTCAGAACTAGTTCTTAAGCAAGTAAATCTGTTTCTCTCTGGTAAAGGAAAACCAATTGATCAAACTTAAGTTTACTTTGCATTTTCACACGTAAAACTAGAAAGCCACAGAGAATATGCGCTGCCAAAACCACTGGTGTTCCTGGGTGTGCCTTCACCCACCACACTGCCTGCAGATAAAGATCTCTGCAAGGACTGAAAACAAGCACCAGGGATATGCAGAGCCTAACAAGGCCGTCAGGTCTGAAAAGTAAGGAGCTCAAGTCTCTGGTAATGACACAATTTTGGTGCCAGTCAAGACAGTGACATGCAGTCAGAGACCCCTGTGAGGGGGTCTGCAGGTTACCAACCAGCAGTGCAAGCAAATTACCTCAACATCCGCAGATTTTAGCAGGAGGTCTCTAAGTGGACTGTAATAGTCTGAGGAAAAAACATGGTCCTCAGTGTAAACCACATTTAACCTTAAGGAACCAAGGTCATCAGGTTTCAGTGACTTGTTACCATTATCTCTGGGCTGCAGGAAATACCTGATATGCAAAAAATAAGACAGAAAGCTTGTGCTGAAACACAAGGTTATCTCAAGATATTCATGAACATAGATAAAATATACAGATACACACAATATTTACATATATGTATCAAACTCTCAAGATTCCTGTATTGGATTTTTTAATTAGGTTTGCTAGTCTATTTTGCACCAACTGCAGCATGGGAAGTTCTGATTATAAAGTTTTATGTAGATACCATTAAAAACCCACACACTGAAACTGTGGCACTGATGATGAACTGCAGTAAATACCATAAAGCCAACATATTAGAACTCCCACACGCAATACAGAGGCAGACTGAAATCTCTAATCATATTATCAAAACTTCTTGTTCTTACATTTGCTAAGATTACTTTGGCTTACTTACAAAAAAAGATACATTTTATATCCATTTAAACTTTATCACACAGCAGTAATTATTCTAAAGTCTTCAGAGCAGACATATGTTTCTACTTATTCTCCAGAAGAAAAATGTTAAATACCATGCTTCATAAGAACTCGACTGTCGCAGAAATTTCAAAGGTAGTCTCAGTTCTCCCAGAAACTCATCTCCAAACTTCAAATTACTGGCATTCCAAAGATCAACCCTGTAACAGAAACAAATAATTAAAAAAAATAATACATGAAAACCATAAAAACCAATCCAACCTTGATTTAATTTTGCTGCTTCCCCCACCCACCCCAAGCCTATGATTTAGCAAGTGTCAAAACTGTGCAATAGTGGTTTCCAAACAGTAAAGAGAGAAGACCTGACCTTATATTTCTGGAGCCTTGCAGTTCATCTCCATGAAACATCAATGAAATAAATTATCTAGACTACCTTTCCCTCATCTGCACTTTTTCCACCGACCCTATTTACGAAGATTCAAGCGGCTGTTGGCTATCCCAGATAACACAAAAATACAGGTAAAATAGACACCAGGGGAAAAAAAAAACCATGCAGAGATATTTAAGGGCTCCATACTGTCTAATTTGGGATTACTGGCAGCTAAATGTCAGCTTTACATCCTTAAGCTAAGTATCTATACAGTCCTTCCCAATGCTCTATCTCCTGGGAAGATTCACTGTGTCAGGCTTACAAATTTGCTGCACCTAAACTAGTTCTGTACAGATACTAAAAGTCTTCGGACAGTTCTCAACCACTCTATATAATCTGTGTATTGACTGATGCCCACACAGCTTCTAGCACTCACTCGCCTCAAGTTTGGCAAGTTCTTGTATGTGTCTCTAGATGATATTTTCTTTCCTCTCACATGCTCTTTAACATTAGGATGTAACAACTACCCTGGATTCAAAGCAAAAGTACTGGTGTCTCACCCTACACCTGGAATTTGTAGATAAATGCTGTAATATCCACCTTGAAGCAAGGTTTTCTAACTCCAGGGTAGTTGTATCTGAAGGTTTCCTCTGAGAGACATTTTAAAATAAGCTCAGATGGGAATTTTGCAGCCAAGTTACAGCTTGAATGTGCCTTAAACTTCCAGGGAAAAGACATATGGCAAAAAATACAGGTTTTCAGGTAATCAAGATTTTTAGAAAAGCAACTTTTAATTTGGATAAGGTGCAAAGTTTTCCAATTGTGGCCATATTTATACAACCTTCCTAGTCTCAAGCACGTCACAGTAGGGTTGTCAAGGAATGGATGTTGGTAGTCCTGCTAAAGGTTTATCCTACCTTATGCAAATGCAGAGGACATCACTTTTAAATCCTCTGAGCCTTGTGTCTCACAACAGTGTCTCATGCATAAATTTTCATACACTAGACATACCATCAGCTCACACTGCATGCCTGCTGGGTAAAAAGTTCTTCAAACTCTGATATTTTGACAGTATTTCTGCAGGGCAAGAATTCCCCAAAAGGAAAAAAATGTACTTGAAAAATTCAACCTCCTCTCCCCTTTCTTTGTATCTGGTTGGTTACTACCTTAGTGACTAATTCAGATAGCTAAAAGCAGCTTCAGGAGGAATCTTCTGAAAAGTTTATTTACAAATACTCAAACTTATAATTTACCAAATATTTACAGGCTACCAGTGTCTGGTTAGTTGAAATTCTTTCAAAATGTCCACTAGCAATAACACTTTCAAACATACACAGCCAAAGCTTGTTCCCTCACAGCAACTTAAGTCACAGAAAAAATCAGTGCAAAGGATCTGCAGGAGAGGAACTAACAACTTGAGGCAGATTTCACGCTAGAGAGTAAAAAAAGCAGGCATGCAAATTCCGAAGTTACTGTTTTGTGCTCTTGGAGTGCAAAGTGCAAGCAGCATTTCAGAAATCATAATATGCACATCTCAGAGTCCAAAAGATTACTGTTTCCCAAGCTTTTTAGAAGACAAAATTATGGCAAGAGTTATTCCAAAACTGGTCAGACTGTAGTCACAGAAAGAAAGGAACAGCAGAGAGGGGAAGGAGAAACAATGAACTCACCAGAACATCTGGTCCCTATGTGCTGATATACCCTGCCTGCAACTTCCTACACCCACTCAAAGAGAGAAACTTTCATAGCTTTAGAGAGAAACCATGAGAGAACAGGTCTCCTCTTTACCCCGTGGAATGGTATTTTTCTCAGGAGAGAAAAAGAAAACAAACCCCCAAACCCATAAATTGTACGATCTGTCTAGAGGGCATGGGGGCTGACTAAACAGATTGGAGGAAATGAGCGGGGGTGGAAGGGGAACCTGAGATGGAAGCAAAAACACTCTGTCCTGCAGAGGACAAAACTTCTGAGCAAAGAGTTTGCCCAATCAAGACTAATAGTTAAATAACAGATAAAAAGGGATGAAGTGCTTAATCTTTTCCCTGACTATTTTGTAAGCCTCCTCACAAATTACTCATCCTTACCACAGTGGTGCGATGGTTTTAAGATATGAAAGACTTTTCTGAAGCTCAGCTCCATATACTTTATCACTGCAGATAGTGACTTGTCCAGAAAATATACTTAGTAAAACAACTATATAATTCCATTTAGTGCAGCAGTACAACATAAGAATCAACTGAAACATCAAGCAATGTGTAACCACTATCTAACCAATACCTGGGGCCCCCTTCCAGAATCACAAAACTCTCAGAGAATCCTAGCTTCCAGTTAAAATCAGTATGTGGCTGAGCATCACAGCTACCAAGACTAAACCGAGACTCCCAAGACGCTGCTCAGTTGCCCATTCCATCACATGCATCCCATGGGGTATGGGACACGTTACTTCATACCTGCCTCCACCCTACAAAGCTTTGTAGAAATGCTGTCTAGTGCTAGGACCAAGTAATCTGCGGTGCTGCAACCCTCACACCGCCCCAAAGCAACACGGCACCGAACCTTTGCCTTCTATGAATTGGCTGTGGGTTGCCCTTAAACCAGCTACCTTCACGCTGCCTGACACAGACATTTTCAGAGAAACAGAGTACAGCTCCTGTCTTTCTCACACATGAACAGTTTGTCCCTCCTGCCTCACAGAGCCCCAGCAAACCTGAATCCATTAATGGTCTTATAGTGCTGCGATACTACACTGTCAGGCTACATAAACCAACAGCTGACCGTCAAACAAGGACAGCCCTCATCCATTCATCTGTCAACATAAATGCATTTTGTTTGCTGGGAGGAAGTACTGTGCCTCCTTCCTAGTCCCCGCCTCCTTTCCTAATAGTCAATTGAGCTTCTGAAAGGACTAGGGAATGTTTTGGAAGATAAGGCCTAGCCCCCTCCCTAGTGGGAACACCTTGGGAAGGAAGGGGATGCCACCATCCTCCCTCAATCTTTCTTCCTCCAAGTCCTAGCAAGAAGGAGAGGGGAATTTCTCACCACCTGATGCAGATACAGCAGTTTTCAGCTGCAGTGCATCTAGTTGGCCAGATGGCCTAAGTCTCGAAGTTTCAATGTATGTGATGGTATGACGTGTGTGATACCTTCAGGATTTGCACCTCCTATCGCTTCCTCTCTGCTCTTTCTGTTCACCTGTTCCCAGAGACACTGGTGACAGTGGTTTTAAAATAGTATTAAGTGGGTTAGAGAGGGTGGGCTTGTTTTGTTTTTAAAATCAGAGTTGCTTCTTTCTTGTGCAATGGATTTCACACATATCACACCCAGCCTTACAAGAAGAGGTTGAAGTCTGGCAGCAAAAGAGAAGAGAAACTGCCTCTGCCCCCGAGAAACTCCAAGAGTTTCCTTTCAGAGGAAAAGGACCTTATATGGGCTGCTAAAATTAAGTGAGAAAAGAAAATACATTCTTCAACACAGAGTATTGCAGAGCTCCTGGGCTCTTTTCAGAAACTGAGGGACAGAGGAAAGGGGAGCTAAGAAATACAAGGCTGTGCTTAATAACAATTAGATGTTAATATACACACAGTGGTCGCAGGATACCAAGGAAAATAATAAGGATCTTGCCTGCAGCAGAACCATCACACATATTCAGATATCATCTACAGGACAGCGGAGGTAAATGAACATATGGATAGAGCAACAAAGGCTCATCTTGATTTATCAACAGTAAAACCATGCTTGCCACTTTGAAAACCAAGCCTACTACAAAGTTTCACAACTCTGGAATAAAACTTTATACTAAAAGTGTTTTATATTACCTAATCTCCATTTTGTCAACTTCATCGACATCTTCAATATCAAAATGGGATTTCTTGTTGTAGCTACTGGGTCTTGTAACCTAATGAAAAAGAGGAAACTTTAACAACTTGATCCGATGCAAAAGCATTCTGACATTACTTGTATAAAGCTCTAGAAGATCACAGTCTTTTACTGCCAGCAGTGACTTCAGTCCCGATTCTGAAAACATTCATGCATGTGAATAAACACATTGACCAAACAGATTCCTGACTACACAAAAACGGTGGTTACACAATCACATCCAAGAGTAACAATACTCCATAGTTTATTTACAGAAAAAGGACATCTTACTACAGTACTTTGAGTATACATTAACAAAAGAAAAAAAAGAAAAAAAGTCATGGAAAGAAGTACCACTTTTATAATTCAGGTAGGAAAATAAAAAGGCAATTAATAATTGGGTTTTAAATACAGCTGTACAACGGATGCCCTGAGGCACTCTGAAGGTGGGGAGGGAACCCACACCACCCTTAAAAACATTTTACAGTGGAACCAATTAAAATTGGAAACTTCTGTCTGTCCTGACATCCTGAAAGTCAATTTTTTGTGCCTATACAAAAAGTACAAAGCAGATCAATTGTCCACGAAATGCTAGCCTGTGCTATGCATATCCGAATACAGAACCAGCTGCACAGTTCACCAATCATATTTGCAAAAGTGCTAACAGCAAAGCACAGGCAGAAAATAACAGGAAGGTAGCTCTAAGTACAGAGCATTATAAAAAAAAAAAAGGCTAGTACAAACATTTCTTAAAATTTGTTTTTTAGCATGATTATAAAAAGAATTTGATGGTTGTATTTTTGTATAGCACATCAGAAACTTGAGAAAAAGGCTACCCCACCCAGCTGAAACCACAGCAGGAACTGATCAAATGCAAGTGTGTATGATGTGTGGGTTCACACAGAAGCTGATGTTTATTGTAGGCTTAAATCCACTTGTGGCTTAATACTTCCCACTCACAAAAACTGGTTTTTACCGTGAACTTGACTTCTCAGGCTTATATTGTATATGAGATGCATACGGGACAAACACAGGAGGCAACGATATCGTTACACAAGTGGAGAGAAACCAGAAAAGAATATTCAACACAGGACACCCAACAGAGCCCTTTTATGTGTGTGTGTTTATCTGTGAGACAGGCACCATTTTCAAGGCAATACATAAAAGGTAGCAAGAGCACTAGAGACAAAACCCTGTAGGCTAATTGAACGGAATGCACCTGTAAGCCCAAGAACATACAGGATTTCAATAGAGCCTACAAGTCTTCACTGTGGGTAGATGCAGGGAGACCAGTGGCAAGACTTTTGGCAAGACCTTGGCAAGGCTTTTGACACAATCTCCCATAACATCCTCATGAGCAAGCTCAGGAAGTGCAGGACAGAAAAACAGACAGTGAGATGGATTAAGAACTGGCTACACATCAGCGGCCAAGGTGTGGTGATCAACGGTGCCAAGTCTAGCTGGAGACCTGTAACTAGTGGAGACCCCCAGGGATCAGTGCTGGGTCCAGTCCTGCTCAACATCTTTACCAACAACCTCAACGACAGAAAAGAGTATCTTCTGAGCAAGTTTGCTAGTGATATGAAACTGGGAGGCTTGGCTGATACACCTGAAGGCTACGTGGCCATTCAGCAAAATTTGGACAGACTGGAGAGCTGGACACAGAGGAACCTAATGAGATTCAATGAGAATAAGTGCAGAGTCCCTCACCTGGGAAGGAATAATAAAATGCACGAATACAGGTTAGGAGGTGATCTGCTAGGGAGTAGCTCCGTGAAGAACCACCTTGGAGTCCTGGCGGACAACTAGTCCATGGGACAGCACTGTGCCCTTGTGGCCAAGAAGGTATCCTGGGGTGCATTAAGAGTGTGTCCAGCAGACAGAGGGAGGTTCTCCTCCCTCTCTACTCTGCCCTAGTGAGACCTCACCTAGAGTACTGCACCCAGTTCTGGGCTCCCCAGTCCAAGAGGGACAGGGATTTACTTGAAAGAGTCCAACTGAAGGCTACAAGGATAATTAAGAGAGTGGAACACCTGCCTTATAAGGAAAGGCTGAGAGACCTGGGGCTTTTTTGCCTGAAGAAAGACTGAGAGAGGATCCAATTAATGTGTATAAATATTATGAGGGTTGGGTGTAAAGAAGGGAGGGACAACTTCTTTTCACTTGTGCCCTGTGACAGGACAAGGGGCCACAGGAAGTTCCACCTCAATATGAGGAAGAACTTCTTTACTGCAAAGGTAACGGAGCACTGGCACAGGCTCCCCAGAGAGGTTGTGGAGTTTCCTTCTCTGCAGATTTTCAAGAGTCATCTGGACAGGTTTCTGTGTGACCTGCCCTAGATTCTGTGGTCCTGGTCTGGCACAGGGGCTGGACTCGATGGTCTCCAGAGGTTGATTCCAAGACCTAACACTTTGTGATTCAAGAAATTATCCTGCGTAACAGGAAATTACGTTTTCTACTACCATTGTGAAGCTAATAGTGTAATTATTAATAAAGATGCAAAGTTCTAAGACTTGTATAGTCTGTACCATGAACTGCGAAAAAGATGTTATAGCACAGGTGTAAGCTATGACACATCCCTTTTAAGTAAACACTTTTCTGAGAAGTTTTGCTGCAGTCTGCACGTATGAGATTGCTCCATTCACCTAAAAAACTGCTTAGTGCTCAGGTTAATATAGCTCAAGAGTGGTATTCCCAGAAAGGTAGCTCTGTGAAGTCCATCCATTCGAAGGATGGAACTGCAGATGAAGGAACAGCGCCGAACAGTGCTGAACTAGCTTCCATGTACCTTTTTTTTTTTTTTTAAAAAAAAAAAGAGGCCATGAGTCTGCTTTGCTGGTCCCTTTCTTTAGGCAAAGCTGGCAAGCTGTTCATCAGCTGCTCTTTTTTTTTCAGCATGTGCAGGTTTGTAAACAGGTCCTCAGCATTACCTTCTTCGGTTTCTGTAAGGAGGCCACTTTACTGTAGCTACATATAGAACTCTGAGCCCTGACACTGCAGTGCAGCTGGAGCGGTGGTGAAAATGGCTCCTAACCATCAGGTGCAAGTTTCACTCATAGCACCCCTTAAATAAGCCCTTAGATTTCTCAAGCCAATGATAAGGCTATCTTCCATTTAGAAAATCAACTCTGTGAGACCTCTCCGTTGTAAAAAGTAAAGCACCCACTCACTGCCTTTCATGGATCAGCTTCTTCCTTGGAGGCATGGCCAATTGCTGTGCTAGCAGACTGCAGGAAAGCTGATGAAGCTGTTTGGAAGCGGCAAGTGACACCGCTGTCAACAGCATGAATCTGTGCAGCTCCACAGGAATCGGAGCACTCTGCTAGCGCGCACCAGCTACAGGTCTGTCCACGTCTCAATCACTGTGCTAGCAGACTGCAGGAAAGCTGATGAAGCTGTTTGGAAGCAGTGAGTGACACCGCTGTCAACAGCATGAATCTGCGCAGCTCCATAGGAATCAGAACACTCTGTTACCATGCATCAGCCACAGGTCTGCTCGTGTCTCATTAGTGAATGTATTTTCTAGTCACAGCTGTTCTACTGAACCTTGTTCCTTAGAGACATTTAGCCTGATATGTACTAACTACTCTCAAAATGACATATATCTATGTGCACTAAGGGTATGTTTACATTTCAGAGTTCTGGCTGATTCAGACATTTCCCAAGCTCTGCTTTTACTGACACAGAAAAGATTTTGCTCTGAGGTAGCAGAACAACTGGAGCAAAGGCTTGAGATCAAGTTTTGCTTCTGCTGATACTTGCACGCAACTCAACTCTCGGCATAAAGACACACTAAGCAAACCTCCAGCCCCCTCCACAACTTCAGCTGGAAGATGCTTTTTGTTTCTCTTCTTCCTCTCCCAATATGGCACCACCTGCCAAGTTCAGTGTTTAAACATCAGACGTTCACTGCTTCTGCAGCACACAAAGGCTGAGGAATCAGACAGGTGAAGGTTTGTGGTTTACACTCTGAATTCCAGGATTACATTCTCATCAACAAGCTCCTGCTGACAGATGCCTCTAGAACTGCCTATGGTAAGAATAAGGAAGCCTAATTTTAGTTTATTTACATAAAGCATCACTCTTGTGTCACTGCCAAGGGCTGCAGCTTTGAGCCAGGTGACAGACTGAAATCCTGGACAGCCCTGAGTCAACACACAGACACCTCAGTGCAGTTTCAGTGATCAGCAGCTCGGTCTCTCTCCCTCACCAGTCATGCCCACGCAGCACCTCTGCTGAGTCTCCTGGAGTCAGGCAAGCAAGCGCAGAGGTTCACTGCTACCTAAAGTCTATATGGAATTCACATCCTAGAAACAGACGTGTTGGCTTAGCAGAGTTAAAAATCACCTTAGATTCTGGCCAACCCTCAGGGGTCCCGCTCCTTTGGGCAGTGAGAAAGTACTCGTGCCAATAAAGAACCTGCTATATGCATTCCTCAAATTCAAATATCTTGCATTGGGAAGAGCACTTTTCTGCTGGTATGAAACACTTTAGAAGCCAACAGTTGTGCTGACTAATCTAGACAAAGATGGTGCTTTGTAGAAGGAGGGGGAAGAGAGCAATAAGCCCCTCATTGGCACTGCTAAAAACGATAGGTGCACTTCAGATCTGCACAGGGCAACAGCACACATATGGCTCCTCTCCCCAGCTCTCCTTTCCTGATGGGGCTGCCTGTACCCCTGAACTGATTTGAGAAACCACACCCCTAGGTGCCACCCCTATGGCCGTCAACAATTTCTAATGCAAATGTGACCTGGATGATGCAAGTTGTATACGCAGAAAGGGCTTTTCAATTATAGGCCAACTGTATTGTACTACTCCAGCTTTTCATCAGCTTCCTTAGGCCAGGCATGCTCTTGAAGTGTCTACTGAAATAGAACAGTTAAGCACAGATCGGGACAAAGATGTCCAAGAGAAAAAGAAAAGAGAAAGAGACGCATACTTTAGAAGACAGAATGAAAAGTTTCAAGACATATACAAACTATAAAACACACACACATATATGTATGGACACACCACAATTACAGCTACTCTTGCCAGAAAGAACCAGAATGAACACATTTCATAAAAGGTACTCTTTGTCCTAAATGGATTTGTTGAAAATGCTCTGTATTAAATAAAGCTGTAGCAGTTTTACCCACTTGGAAGAAAGGCACTGATATTGCAGCAGATCCGTAGACAGCCAGAACATCCAGTTGAAGTGTATTTTTTCCTCTACAGTTTCCAGTATCCCTAGGAGATAACCTTCCTCCCATTAACTGGGAAAAGCAGGGTGGAGCAGCTATAAAAAACACCATCTAAAAATTTTTGTTGCTTTTCAGGAGTTTAGGGGGTTTTTAGGAGTTTTTTGTCTTTTTTTTTTCTTTTTTGTTTAGTTGGTTTATTGTTTGGGGCTTTTTTTGTTGTTTTTGTCTTTTTTTAAATCCCATCTTTAACTGTCCTTTGTCAAAACTCTTCTGGGGTGAGTCACCACGGAGCATAAAGCCGACTGCTCAGAAATGCCACCTTGAAGCTTTTCCTACAGAGCACCTGAGCGCTGCTCCCTCAGCAGATGGCCAGTCTGATCCTGGGTACTTCTTTCCCCTGCACCATGCTTTGAAACAGTCTTCAAAGAAGACAGCTGGCACAACATGCTGTGCCAACTATCTACAGTATAGTGTTTCAGCTTATCACCCGTTCTTTTGAAATACCAACCTCGAAATAAAACACTTCATCAAAATGTGGATTGTTGGTCTTCTTTTTAACTTTAGTCTTTTTGGCTTCTGATCTGAATTAAGGGGAAAAAAAAGAAAAAAAAAGGGGGTAAGAAACAACACTAGCAGAAGTGTGATCCTAGAACAGAGCCACCAAGGAATAAAGTCATCCACTTGATTTATCTGATAAAATTGGAATGCCATGTGGCTCCAGCACAGCAAGGCATATACACTCACATGCATTTAAAAGAGAGATTTCACTGCATGCTTATTTCTCTAAAGTGGCAGTAATCACAGTTTGTTATCCTTTCTTAAGCACGAGTCCTTGAACCCTGATTCTGTCACTCACTTGCTCCAGAACAATCTTATATCTATACAAAGCAACTGGCAAGCAGCAACATTTGGAGGACAGTTTCAGCCTTGATGTGACTCAAAATTCCTCATATCCTACAGGAAGACTGACTTAGCTATTTCTGTCCTTTATATTATAGGGGGCCGGTTAGCTCAGTGGTTTGAGCACAGTGCTGACAACAATGACCAACACTGAGGTCGAGTGTTTGATTCCTGCTTGGTCCCCATGTGTTGCCTGGTCTAGTCGAGAGGTGGCGTCTCTGCCCATGACAGGGAGGTTGGACTAGATGATCTCTAAGGTCCCTTCCAGCCTAGGCCATTCTATAAAATGATGATATTTTATAATCCTGCCCTGAGGAATCAATGAATGTTTCTCAGTGGTGTTAAATAATCAAAAAACCATCAGAATTATTTCCTCAATAAGAATATTTTACTCTTATACTACCACCCTTTTCCCTGCAGCCCAAACAGCATTTAGTTAATGTTGTGTTGTTGAATTATTACAAACAGTGCTGAGCAGAACAAGTCATGGCAGGCCTCCTTTCAAACCACTCACAGGGCAGGAGGCCTCCCAAAGTTCGCACAGCCCATTCACTGTCTCTGAGACGTGCCATCCGCCTGTGCCTGCCTTTTCAAATACAGATATTTTATTGGCCTGGTATTGGGCTAGAGCCAGCCAATGCATTTCTCACAGGCCAGCCAACAGCTGTTCAATGATTCCCAAATGTTATGAACCTATGCTTGGTTTGTGCTCGTTACCTACACATGAAAAGCTTTGTGTGGTCCCGTGTCACCAATCTCCCCCCTACAGCTCTGTAGGCACAGATAAAACAGACACAGATGGGAGAGACACATCAGCCATGTGGAAAACTGACCTACTAATCATTTCGGCCCAGAATCTATCCCTCATTTCTCATGCAGTAAAGCTGCTTAGAAAGCTTGTAACTGCTTATATTAACCAGACAACTCTATGTATTCTTTTACAGTGGCCAAGTAAAGCTGGGTATTAGACCCAGTGCTGCTGCAGGTGCCCTGTGTGGCTTGAATGGGCCAGTCCACCACGGTACGCTCCCATCTAGAAACAGCTTTGGTCATGAAGTGTGATGGGCCTGCCAGTACAAATCACACACTTGTCAAAATGTTTATGCTTGGCATTGCATAAATGCAGCAGAATAAAGCAGCTTTCCTACTCTAAACTGAGAGGCATCAAAAATTCCAGAGAGGAGAATGATATAGAGATTAAGAATATCCCACCATTCCTAGGAGGAGCTGAGAGATAAGAGAGACTAATCGCCTGCAGGCCGTGGAGCAGATTGCCTATCCCATCTCATCAGTCACACTTGCCAATCAACCTCCTTACCGATAAGCCCATCTGGGAGGGGACTGGGAAGCAGGATGTAGAACGGGAGGCGATTAAGGCAGGCAAAATTATTGGGTGATTACGGAGCAGTGGATGGGAATAAGCTGCCTGCTGCTTGCTGGAGATAGGAGCCAAGCCTTCTCCCCCCACCAAAAACCAGATAGGAATAGGATGAGGCTTTGCTCCTTATTCCGAAGGGAAGCACGTTATCAGTTGTCAGACATTATCAGGACTGGGGGAGGTGGAGGCAAGCAGACAAAGGGAAGTTTGGACATTCAAATAGGGTTAGTAAAAAAATTTCCTTACAGTTTCAGTAATTGCCACCCAGTACCACCTGAAACGTGTTACAGGTTTAAAACATAAAAGTGTGCAGCTCAAATACAGAGCTCATTAACAGAGATAAAGCACAACACACCTAGTCAAAGATGAAGAACACAAACCAGTCTCAAAGACTCTCCTGCATGCAAGGCAAGGATTTGTCAAGAATGCATCCTATTTATAGCATTTTCACTGAATTGTTGTAAAACATTATAAGTAAGCCATGCCACCAAATTGATTCTCTGAGGTCACAGCAGAGCTCTTTTGTTTCTAGCATGGCACAGACATAAAAGACGATTCCAGGCAAGCAAAAACAGAACAGCGAAATTTTTATAACAGAATAGGAAATTTTAATTCTGAATTTAAACTGAAGAATATTATGCAGAATCTCATTACTACAACCTCATTCCAAGTTTTATCCATGCTATTATGTCCACATATATCAATTAAAAGGACTGAGCCACCTCAGGCTTTCGACATACACATTAATTTGCCACACCTTGAAAGTGAAAAGACTAAATATTCATATACAAACATGCATACTCTAAGACGTTCATGCATTGTGCTTTCTCTTCTGCCCCTACCCAAAATCAGGCAATAAATCTGCTCAAAAACTGACCTCCAGCTGAGGTGAGAAGATGCACAAATTAAGCCTAACCACAAATTACATACTTCAGGATATTACAATTATTCAGGGATTATTCAAACTTTTACATAAACCAAAACTGAACCAAGCCTCAAATTACTCACTCTAGTATAACTCAGTAGTTCATACATGCACACACCAACATTTCACATATTCTAGTGGGGTCTAAATACTCCCATCTGTCTATCTGAGAATGTAGATTTCGAATAGACAAAAGGAAACTGAAACTATCCTTATAAAACTGAAGCTCTTATACGTGCAATACTTGCCTGGAGGGTCCTGCTAAGGTAACAGTGGCGTAGGGATCACATTGCCCGTTCACGATTGGCAGCCCTTGGCACTCTAAAACTCTAGAAAAGAAGAAAATGCAGACAAACGCATCAATGAAATGGGAAGAGATTGGAGTGAAAAATACAATGCATTTTCATCCTGTTCCCTTTTTAAAATACTTTACACCAGGGAAATCAAATGTCACTGAGCACAAGCCTTTAATTTACACCTAAACTTGAAAACACGTTTTTGGTCTTAAATACTAACCTTAGTGGGGTCAAAAATACTGTTAAATTACAGAGAAACCTTAAACGATTCTTATTATGTAAGCACAACAACTTAAGGTTCGTGAAATAAAAGTCTGCTGTCAAAATGGGAGCTGTCAGCGCATTAGAATTCTGTGACAACTTATTCACTCCAAAAAATAACCAGAATTCACTTCCATAACAAAAGATTATAAAACCCACACAGACTTATGCCAGCAGTAGTCAAGTAATTTCTCAGAATCGCATTCTCAAAGGCCTCGGTGCTATTGACAAAATTTAGTGTGGGCTTATTTGTAAAGGTAAGTTAACTACAGACCAGCAGATAGCACGACACAGCCACCTTTCTCTGAAAAACTTCGGAATAGCAAAACTGAAGAAACACATTCAGCAGCTCTGCACTGAAGAAGTCAAAAAGACACTGGAGGGACAAAATGGAGTAAACTGAGTTTGCTGCAAGCCACAGTGAGAAATCTGCACTCTCAACTTCTTTTTGGAAAAAGAGGGGAAAAAAATCCAGACAACACAACCTCAAAAACCAGTGTTTTGTGTTTTGCAAGTTAAAACCCACTGAGGAAAACAGCACCAACTCGGAGAGAAGGCAGACAAGACAGTTGCCAGGACTCTCCCTCCTGAAACAAGTTCTGCTTCAAACAGGTAAGGCTGATTTTATATACGATTATAAATGGAACATTATGGTGAAAACAAACTTCTAAGCTCTTCAGGCAGCTGAGTAGCACTATACTTGCAATGTGAGATACCTTGCAAACTTCTGGGTGTTGTAAAACGAGCAAGAAAAGTAAAATCCATTTTACTGCTTCCAGAGACAGTAATTTTGATATGAAAAATTTTTTTAAAACGTCACTAGAGAAAAAATCAGTAGCAGATAGTGCTCCACAATTTTATCCAAAACTCAAGTTATTTGGTAACATACTATGTGGGCTTTAAATACAGTATGACTACAAACCTATCACTTTGCATAAAGGGAGGAAAAAAATTAATATTCCTCATTAATACAGGAATCGCTTTTGTATCGGAGAAGCTGCAATCTAGGTGAGTTCACACAGTCTTAGACATACACGAAGACTGAGATCACACCAAGCAGACACGTTCAGGCAGCTGAAGTGACAAGCTGCATTCATAGCTGGATTCTCACACCTATGACCCTGCAGAATAAAGGCTAAGTAATGGGCTTAATGCAGAAAGCCCACAGTAATGCACTCCCTCACAAGCTTCTCACTTGCATAGCCCCTACATGCACGGAAAAGCATTCAGTTATTAAAATCTAGATGACTGCTCATTGCTGAATCACTAACACTAGTGCAAAAGAGAATTATGCTCTGTATTCTGGATACTCAAGTGAAATCATAGATCAAAAGGATAGAGAAAGTTAGGAAAAAACTGAATTGCCTACACGTTGTGCTCCTTTTTTTCCTGAACTTCTTTTACTTCCCTACAAGTTTACCTTCCACACAGGAGTTAGAAGCCTCCCAGATGCCTCGTTTAGCAGGTATCTGATATTGCAGAACACTACCACACAAACAGCAAAATTCAAGCCACAAATTCTATCGCAGCACCAGCTGGAAATGCAAGGTGCAAGCTCCAGCAACCCTCAACATCAAGGACCACACAACACGCACGATTTGGTTGTCTAAACGCATGCATCTAATGCCATTTGGGATTACTTAACAGCTTCTTCCCCAGTCCCTTGCTGCTGCTCAAGAAAGGCAGGAGGTACCCATAGAACATGCATATTTGATAGCTCCATACCTCTCAGAGGCCTCATAAATAGACTATATGCCTGTTTTCAAGTAACCAAGCCCTACTACAAATGCATCCGGCTTACCTTACACAGAAGGTGTAGAAGAGGCTTTTTTTTAATGTGTATTAATAAAAGCATTCAAAATAGCAAGGAAAATGCTACTTTTTAAATTTAAAAAGGGCAGCTTGATTTTTCTTGTAAGTGAATGACAGACAACTTTTCTCAATGTGACTATATTCACAGCAGAAACACCTTGGTAGTGAGCTACAGCACGGCTGCTGGTAAAATTCTTCTAGGATAGCAGATGTGGCTTGAACACGTTCCTGTTTGAATAGAACAATTGTACACCAAACATCAGTGTCAACCTCGCCACACCTTCCACTGCTTCCTTAAGGCAATCTGCCAGTTCCTTAAAATGAAATAGTAACTCAATGGCTTTATAGTAGTCAGACAATTTTCTACTCTTGATGAACAGCTTTCCAAGCCAGCTCTCATCCATACAAGAATTATGTGAAATTTAAACACAGAGGAAGCATGTTCAGGGAGAGTATGATCCCTGTTTAAATAAAAGCAGTCCTTTCAGAAGTAGGTGCACAATACAAGATGATTCCAGACAGCATGATCTACTCTTGAGGACATGCAGAGTTTATAAATCACTACACAGTAAAATCACAGATGAATTTGAGTGATAGAAAGTGTGACAATTATCCACACCAAAATAATGCATACCCTAACTATACGCATACACAACGATAGTATCTATTTTAATATTGCCACACTGAATATTTTTTTTTTTTTAATGTAGCCCTCTGTCATTACAATATCAGCCATCAGGAACAGTTAAAAAAACCAAACGGGTCATTAGCTGGTCCCGAGAGAACACAGCAACACAAATCACTGGGCTCCTGCATCTTAAACTGTGCATGCTCTCCAAAATACACAGAGAAGAACAGAACGGCTTCTAATTGTTTGTGGCTCTCCCAGGTTTGTACTCTCCAAAAAAACCAGAAGTTATCCATTCATGAACAGCTTACAAAATCATGAATGGCGTGAAGAACATTTCCTCACAAAACAAGAATTAAGGGGCACATAATGAAATTACCAGACGGCAGGTTTAAAATAAACAAAAGGAAGTACTTTTTAAACACCATGCATAATGAAATTGCAAAACTTATTGCCATGGGATGTCGCAGAGGCCAAAAGAATACATGGATTCAAACCAGAACAACACAAGCTCATGGAGCGTAGTTTTGTAGACAGCTATTAAATGTTAATAGTCCAGAAGCCTCCTCCAGCTCAGGAAAGCCCAAATCGCTGATTAAGAAGGGTGTAACACTGGAGTAATCACACCATATTTGAAGTATAACTCATTAGCAAATACCAGAAACAGTACCAGGCTAGACTAGAGAGGCATTTAACACAGTAGGGTAGTTTTTATGTTCTCTGGGGAAAAAACAAAACAAAAAACCAAAACAAAACCCAAAGACACAGATGTTCTCATACAGTCACAATGACTTAACACTAAGACATTTCTTTGTGTGCAGTTGGAACGAGAAAAGCAAAAACAACCTTGAAAGAAATAAAATGTGAGAAAACAGGAAACAGACACCAACATAAACTGTATCCCAAGCCTTTCAGGTAATTTAAAAGTGGTTATTGTTTAAGTATATTGCAGAAAGCTGGGAACAGACTGAAGACGCAGAATTTTGAGGAAGGAAGGCTGTGTCTGGAGAGAGGCTCGTTCTGACTCTTGTATCTTACTTAAGTATTGTGGGGAAAGACAATAAAATTCAATGAGGCACAGGCTCGGTTGACTCATGTTGGTGTACCCTCATTAGCTGCAGGAAACTGTAATCCTAGAGCTGCTTTCATTATGGCCATTTTTTCCACTCTTGGGAGAATTGCTAAGTAAATTAACACTCCTCCTCTCCCAGCCTGGTACCAAAACCACTGGCTTTAATTGGCAAGCAGGAGAAAAGCTAGAGCAAAAATGACAGCTACTCAAGAGACACGATAAAATGGAGCCTCAATTCTGTCACATGCGGATCACATTGTTAAGACTGACAACTCCTGTCTGGCTTAGACGGAAAAAAAAAAACATAATAAAGGTGTAATCTCTTGGGGGGCAAAGGGGGAGACACTGGGAAGCAGTGAATAAAGCCAGTAAAAAAAGAAATGCCTTTCCTCTAATCCTCCGCAGAATTAATTTTGCATACGCAGACTAGGATAATGAAACAAAAGCCTAGGCAATCGAGATTATTCAAGAATTACAAGTCAACTCATCACGCCCCAGAGGAAAAACGTTTGGTGGCTGCTCGAATCTTTTCTGCCCAACTGGTAGTTTCAGCTGCCTCGAGCCCAGCTGGGGCAGGGCGAGCCAACCCTCGCCTGGCTGGGCAGGGCTAGGGTTAGTGATGGGTCATATGGGAGAACTCTCAATGCAGCTGTCTTGCTATATTTTGCTTGTGGTTTATAAAATTAACAGGTTTCAAGGAACAAGACATTTCAGTTTTCAATGTGGTTCATGACCAAACCTTCGGAAGAGTAAATAAGCTGTGGGAAATTCCCAGAGGATAAAAGGAAACCTCAAATCCAAACACAGCATGAGCATGCCCTCTTGCCTTTAAATTACACAGTTACAGAAGTTGAGAGGGACACAGGGAGAGAAGGTTTAGGAAAAAGAAAGTTTTTTCAAAGACTAAGCAGCTCATCTCTAACAGTACAGGCACTTCCTCCGCCTCTGGTCTGCCAACCCCGAGCTGTAGGCTGTAGGGGCTCCAAGGCAGCCCCTACACAATCACACTCAAAACACAGGCGAGAAACATCAGGATGATCCAAGCCCAGGGGCATTCCACAGCCCCTTTCCTTTCCACAGAAACAAATTAAAAATTATAGGCTTTCTGATTAGTTCAGATGCACATGTGTCATCAGCATCCTTGCCAGAACGGACAACCAACACAAAAATGGACACAGAAAAGAAACCAGAAGGGATCTAGCTGTTCTTAAAACACATATCCATAATTGCTGTCCTTCCAGATTAAATCATTTCCAGAGCATCCAGTCAGGCTCAGTTCTTCCGTCAGTTTCAACTGAGGGTGTGGAACAGCACACCATTCCCACTCTCTTCTCTCAAATCACACTGTCTTCTCACTGTGCTTCCTCAACAGAAAATAAATACGCCTTTTTTATACTCAGTCTTGCTTTCTATCACTGTATATAATCCATGTATTTTAATTGCTTTCACATACATGCTGAGTTCCTGGGATTAATCTTAACACTTGGCAAGTTTACTGATGTATCCTATTAATCTTCTATTTCCAGTCTCCTTTCATTGCACCTCTTTGATTTCTTTATCTTGAGGCTTTGCCCCATCTCATAAGCATATTTTTTGGCTATACTCAGGTTCTTCTCTGCGTCATTTCAAAGACAAGAGACTTCCTCCTCCCCGCTTGCTCTAGTGATCTAATTATTACTTGAACAGTCAGTACTTTGTGTGGTAAGCCCGACCAGACAGAGAAGTATCAACTTAAAAGCCAACTTTGTGGCAGATTTGTCAGAACTGTCATCAAAACAATGCATCTTTGGCTTATGCTAAGTACATGTTTGGTAAGCTACATTCCCCAGCACTGTGTAAGTGACTTTGAGTCTCTGTGGATTTCTTTACCCCTCTCCCCCACTGATTACTACCCTGAGCACCCCTGAATAGTGTCTTTTTGTGAATGGGCTTCTCAGGGCATATAAAATAGGCAATAAATCTAACTTCATAATAAGAGTCTTCTTGTCTGACAGTAAAGAAGTGGCATTTCTCCTTTCCTTGCCACATTCAGTTCATTCTTGAATGTCCTCTTCTTTCTTGTATGATAATCTGAGCTCCTTACTTATTCTCTGGGATTTAAGAGAAGCCTTGAGGTAATGCTGCATGACAGGCTTCCATGCCTACCTAGGCCAGACACATCTGTGTTGGCACATGGCAGCTGCTCTCAGACCAGTGAACTGACTTCTGTCTTCCACTGCAGGCCACCTTCTTACTCCCTTGATCTGCACCTGACAAGGACCATGCTAAACTAGATGTATTTGTGTGTTTTAGAGAGGCTTTGCATGTATGCATCTGCATCTACCACTACAAAGAACAAAGGCACTAAGTCTAGCTCAGAAATTCCCTGACTCATAAGTTTCTGGAGACCAGGAGAGTGTATAACCATATGACTACTCTCATAATTTTTCATCTCCTGCACCTCAGAGACAGCAGCCTGGGTTTTGGTCTGACCAAATATTACATCTGAACCACTGTTAGTGTATCTTCAGACAAACTCTGCACTTCCTCTTCACTTCCACAAAGTAATCTACTGGATCTTCATTCAGGATTTAACAAATACATAACCTGAAAGTCCTAACTTGCTCAAAATTTCCTTAGCCACTCATACTCTGACTCTGCCTTGCCTGTGTCCCCAGGGAATAAGGAGGCCAGCAAAAATGCATCCAGGTACTGAGTCAAGCCCTCGTCCTCTGGATGAACATTTGAAGCCAAAGGACCATGTCCACTCCCAGTAAGCAAACTCTACTTATAAAGGGATTTAAAAAGTACCTGTTCCCCGACTTTTGGAAGTGTTCTACTTGCACCAAAACAATATTTCCTACTATTCTTCTCACCTGCATGCTTTTTGTATGGGGAGCAGACCAGTTTCCTCTGAAAGCAGTTCTTAACTTACTGGGAATTGTCCATGAATCAGGGCACATCACCTTGTCTTATCTAGACAGAAGATGTTACAGCACTATGTAGTGTGTGGTGACCAGTGACCATGCATGGTAGAATGAACTAGGGAAAAAGGAAAGGATGGAACAGGGTCCAAGTAGATCTAGTCATACTGAACAGAATACATCAATGCTTGCCTTGTTATCATTATTTTTCATGCCATTTCTCCACCACATTTTTTCATCTCTCCAGGAAACCTGAAACCAGAGTCTTTATCCAATTCTCAGCCTCACTGGTGCTCTCCCATCCATCCTTCCATCTCTTTCATTGCCCTTCCAGGGAAACTACTCTCCTTTAGGAATTCCTGCAGTACCCTATTCTCTTTGGATGATACCCTCCTTCTTTTGGTTTGTTTTTTGTTTTGTTTTGGTGAACAAACATGCTCTGGGTTACAAACAAGAAAATTCTTGCCAACCTCTTAACCTCTGAGAGGATTAATGCTTAACTGGAGCTACTTTTTCCCCCTTCACATGGTAATTCACTTGCCCACAAAGATCTACGGCACTCAGTGAAATCCTGCCCCATTCAAACAAATGGGACAATTTCACCTAGGTCCAGTATTTCATTCAATGTGTGTTTCCTTAAAATAAAGGCTGTACAACATTTGATGCACTGGCTCTGAAACCTTTATATACAAAGTATGTTATATACTCAAAACCAATCCAATTCAGCTTCTGAAATCTGGACAGAGTTTATGCAGATCAGAGGAACAGGCTGTGCAGGCAACTATTTTGATTTTTCGTTTTAAAATACCTTCCAAAGTCTCCACACAAAAAACACAATAGAAACCTTGAAACTCTGAGACTATAACTGCAACCCCATATAAGTACTGCTTTTTCGTCCCCACTCCCAGTCGAGTCTAGAATAGCTGCAGTCCAGCAAAGCACTTACACATTATCCTGAACACAGGTTCCTGTCTTAGGCTGACCTACAACAGTTTTTGCAGCCTCATGTAGCACACAAATTAACTCTTAGTCTTAACCGGAAAGCTCTGTCTGTGCAACATTGCTGTCGCTCACGTACAATTCTTGTTAACATAAGGCTGTTAATAGTGATTTCCTTCAGAAAGAGCAGAGGAACAGGAACTGACTTAATGTTTGGGTTTGAGCAGTGATTTCTTTCCCAGGTATTTACTGAAGATATTTTACAAAACAGGAACAAATACTGATACAGTGCCAACCAATAATGTATAGAAAGCAAATAAAAGCTAATGAGTGCAAGTCCTACTTCCCCAATATAAACCAAATAATATTAGAGATATTACTGTAAAACTACAGACGATGCAAAAAACTGTTGCATTAAATACAAGGGGAAAAAAGTCATAACATGCGCATCCAAAAAACCATAACATCACTTCAGATAAACTGCAAAATTTTATCATGTCAGTTTAGATGTTTAGACATCTAAACATTTCTTAATAGTTTACAAATCACACGGACGTTTTTCTGCTATTCATATGGGAGCTGTCCTCCATGCTACAGTTCAAAACATCCAATTTGCTTCCAAATATCTGCTCTCGAAATACTTTTAAACCCACACATTTACAGAGTACCATCTGTACTCTGTACTAAATAAAGAGAACAGACTAGAAAGTGGGTGTCAGCCATGCTGTTCTGAGTGGACAAGGAGTTAGTCCATTAGTAGTTAAAGTGAGTTTATGAGTCAATTACAGAAGAGTTGCAAGCCTCCTAAAAGCCACTTCAGAAAAGTTTTTAGTGAGGTAATACAAAAAAATAAAAAGGTTAAATTATCTTCTGCAACAGTGCCCTGAGGCCTTGAACAAAGATACAAGCTTGCTGGACTGCACTGATTTAGTGATTATCTATGATTACTGGCACTGACATCACCATTTCCTCCTGCCTTAGTCTCAGACTTGCAACCCCAGGGGTGACAGCTCAGCAACAGGAGAGTAAAGAGAAAGGGTAAGGAGAAGGAGTTATTTCTAGCACATTTTGATTTTCAGAGGAGACAGAAGACCCAAATACAAGTTGCAGCAAAGCAAGAAGTGCAAAGAAATTACAAGTGACTAGCAACACAAGAGAGGTATAATCAAGAAAAGGTAAGTTTGCTTAATGCCAGTACTGTATGGGTTCTAGCAGGGAAAGCGAAGAAATCTGAATTTGATGTAGTACAGCAGGAAGCCAAGGAATGGGTCAACACACCAAGGCAGCTGCAGAAGCATTTTTGTTAAAGTAAAGTGGTGAGGAATGCAAGAGGAGTGAAGTACGAAATGACAACTACAATATGCAGCAGATGATTAGGGCCTAGACAACAGCTTCAGCTTCAGACTGTGGCCTACGGCAATATTAAATGGAAGCGATGAGATATCGTCTGTACAGGCAGATAAGGAAAAAAAAACAACCAAAGACCAAAAGACAGCATGGTAGTCAGACACAGAAAGACTGTTACAGCTACATACTGAAGCCAGCCAGCAGGGGCCACAAGCATCTACAATGATGAGGTAGACTGATAACCAATATGACAAAAATGAAGAAAAAATGAGGAAGTCTGTTTTGGAATCACTGAAACTCATCCCAAAGCCAAAATGTGATACTTGGCAGAGCAAAAGATACCAAATAAACTACCCAAAGAAAAAAGCATTTGAGCCTACTGGCAGGGATCTGATTACGAAGTAAGTAAAAGGTAAGAGAGAAACGGACTAAAACCAGCAGCTTCAAAGAACTTATGACAGAGAAAAGGAAGTAAGGCACCCCTGGGGAGGGTGGGTATTCAACTGTAAGAAACAAAACAGCAAAACAGAAGCAGCATGTCCTTAACTTACATAAGGGTTTCCTTACTGAGTATAGGCAATCAAAAAAAACTATCCTAGGTTGGCCACGGATGGTAATATTTTAAATAAAAATTTGGACACGCTGGTAAGTGGCCTGAACAGACAGGCATCTCTAACAATCAGCAGAGTACAAAGTGCAGCAGATCAGAGGAAAGTGTCTAAATCCCACATATACTTGAACCACAGAGCACAATAACCCAGAACTCTTGGGCCAAGGGAATCACACACAGAATTGTTGAGGCTGGAAAAGCCCTCTGAGATCATCAAGTCCAGCCTGTGACCCAACACCACCACATGGGCCAGACCAGGGCACTAAGTGCCACATCCAGCCTCTCCTTAAACACCTCCAGGGACGGTGACTCCACCACTTCCCTGGGCAGTGCATCCCAGTGCCTGAGCACCCTCTCTGTGAGGAAGGGCTTCCTGAGATCCAACCTAAACCTCCCCTGACACAGTTTCAGGTCGTGTCCTCTCGTCCTGTCACCAGTTGCCCAGGCGAAGAGCCCGACCCCCACCTGACTACAC
>NW_009693158.1:43336-51455 GCF_000703405.1 Apaloderma vittatum | reverse complement strand
CCTTCCCCTTCCCTTTCTGCTCCCCTTGAGCCCCGTGCTCCCAGCAGGGTAGGGTCAAGCAGCTGGGAGGGAGGCATGGAGCGAACTCCAGCATCCTGCCTGGCGCTGCTGTGTGGGGCTGCTGCCCGTGAAGCTGTTCAGCTTCTTGGTGAGCTGCCTGAAGTTTTAATCCTTCTCCTTTGTGCCTTCCAACACAGCACATCCTGCCCCCAACACCTCCCCTGCCTGACAAGAGTATCTGTGTGGAAACCCTGCCCTTGGCGGGGTCTGAGCACTTCCATTGCCTGGACCCTCTGCTGAATGGAAGGTGATGAACATCAGGGCAGTCCAGGGAAGGGTCAAACACTTGCTGGGCTCAGGGTGCTGGGTATGGCCTGGGCATCCTCCCGCAGGTGCCTACAAGCAGAGCCGTGTTGGCTGCTGATTCCATGTGGTTCTGTAAACTCTGAGCCTCTGTGGTGGGTGAGAACACGGTGACAGTGGGTCTCTGTTTTTCGGGTGCTGCTCTGCTGTTGGCTACTATCCCAGGAAATCTCAGGCCAGCCCTGCGAGGCGCTGAGCACATGGAGCCCCTCGCCCTGCTTGTGCTCGAGAGGTGACCCAGGGGAGCAGCGGGTCGTTGCGGAGGGGTTACACCCCTGGTGATACCCCCTGTAAGTCATCCTGGGGTACCTCATCTGTGAACTCTGGTCATGATGAGGAAAAGTGAGTTAAAGGTCTTTTGGGGATGGAGCCCAAGTAAAGAGCTCTGAGCCCCGTCCCAGGGGGCTGCCAATCAATTGCCCAACTTTAATCATGAGGTAGATTACTTGAAACTCAGCCCCGCGCTGGTTGCTGCTGTGACTCATCTCAGGCTTGCTGCTGGCTGTCTAAATGTTTTCACCAAAGCCATATGGAGTGGAAATCTCTGGCTATTATACTCCTGATTAATGAATCTTGCTTCCCCTGGGCTGTGTGCAATGATTAGAGCGTCTCCAAATTGAAATTGAAACTTTTTCCACTTTCCTTCATTTGCCGGGTTGAGTTGGTGCCGGTTGGGGTCCTTTGGCTCGGGCAGAGCGGGACTGATTTCTGCGTCGGGCTCTGTGACTGTGTGTGCAGCTGCAGGAGCAAAGGGAGCCCTAGGCATCATCCCTCGCCATCCCCAAAGGGAAACTTGGGACTGTGAGCTTGATGACAGCTTTAATAACGTTTACATCCCTGCCTTAGGCCCTGGCTGGTGTGAGACACTTAGGGAGGGTGAAAGGAACCCGTTCACAGCTTTGGCAAAACCATCTCCAGTGGGATCTTTTGCCCAGCTGTCTGCTTGCAGGACATGCCGGATTTTAATCCCTCGTGAGCTCCAGGTGTCCGTACTTGCCATTTGCCACTGCTGGATGTTGTCGCTGCTATCGCCCAGGTCCACGGGTGCACGGTGCCCTCTGGTCTCACCACCAGCTCTCTGTGAGATGGCCCCTGCCTGTAGCTGCTGGGGTTCAGGACTTCAGTGTCACCCCATACCTGCTTGGAGAAAGCATCTCCTGAGCTAGCAGGGAGGATCCATGCACATCCTGATCAGATGTCACAGACCGATCTCACTACATAGAATCACAGAGGAGTTTGAATTGGGAAGGACCTCTGGAGATGTTGAGTTCAACCACTTGCTCAGATCAAGCTTAGTAGATCAGATTGCTCACAGCCTCATCCAGGAGGTGTCCTGGACCAATGACGGAGATTCCACAAGCTCACTGGTCCTGCTTCCAGTGTCTGATCAGCCCTTCAAACAGCTTCTTTTAGCCTCTCCTCATCCTTCCCATGCTCCAGCCCCTGCTCTCACTCAGATGTTCAGGTCTTGGTATGATGACCTGTAGTCCTGGGCAGATGCTGGCAGATAAAGAGAATCTCCATCAGCAAGTTCATTTTCCCGTCCTATCAACTGCCTGTTCGTAATATGTGCAGATTCATTAGTTTCTCTTGAGGGCTAGTGGGTGGTTTTGGTGCACAGGTGTAGCTTTGTGTCCTCTTGTCCAGGTGCTCCCTCCCAGGGTTTCTGGGTTTCGTTTTGCAGGAGCATTCTCCTGGGACTGCCCTCCCACCGCTTCTGTCCTGAATTGAGCAGCTCCAGGCACCTGACTGTCCTCTCAGAGCTTCTTGTGCAGGACTTGCTGCTGTGGTGAGCAGTTGTCTGGCATGTCCGAGGACACATCTTGCCTGAGGGACACAAACTGCCATGACCCCAACCACACCAGCTGAAGGCACAGTTGAGGGCTGAGGATCATCCAGCTCCAGTCCTGCAGCATCTCTCTGCTGTGGTGCAGACCTGCCTGCTGTCCCCATCTCACAGGACCCTCCTGGAGGCTGCTGGGATGTGTCCTGAGGAAACGTGGCTTTGGGGGACCGCGTGAGGGCAGCTCTTCTTGGGCAGGGTGATCCCAACCACACTGTATTCGCTGTCTCTTATGGGAATCCACCCAGAACCGAGCTTTCTTGGTGGAGCTTGTGGACAGCTGCTTATGGGCTGAAATTACATCCCAGCCTCCTGCCTCTGATGGGACAGAGCAGCCCAGCACTGCCACCTCCTCCCTTCACCTCTCCTGACTGGGATGGCTTGTGCTAATGAGGTTCTGGGATGAGAAGGGAGAAGCAATGCTGACACCTCGTCCAAGCCCTTGCACTCACCCACAGGCAAACAGCTGGTTCTGATAACCTCAGCCAAATACTTCTGCACTGGTGATCAAAGATGTGCTGGGTTATTCACCCACCCAGGCCAGGAGTGACAGCCCCCCTCCTCCAGACCCGCCCCAGCGCTCCTAGGGGTGATTAGCTTTGTCCTTGGCTAATGAAGGCTGCAGTAAGCTCCTATTTTTGTTTATAGGTGCATCTGCAAAATGATTAGCCTTGGCATTTTATCCTGGTCACAGAAGCGACACTTGGAGCAACGTGATTTTTTTCCTGACAGGTCTGGAGCTGCGCTGAAGTACAGCCGAACCCCGTTGCCTGCAAGCCCCCACCGGCTGTACCTTCACGGGTGTTGTTGCCTGTGTGCCTGCAGTGCTCTGCTGGGAGAAACTGGCTCCAGCGGTCCTGCGGGCAGGTGCAGCAAAATATCCTGGGCAAGAGGAGCTCTGCAGGATGCTTGGGATGAGGGACCTCAGCATCCTGGTCCCCTAGCAACCGCACTCTGCTCCCCTAGCAACCACATCCTGGTCCTGTAGCAACCACAGTCCGGTCCCCTAGCAACCCCTTTCAGACCCGTAGAAACCAGGCTGAGGGAGGGTTTCTGTGCAAATCTGTGGCAAAGCCATTGAGCAAGAGCTGATGGAGGGCAGCGCATGCAACCCCACACTTTGTCCAATCCAGGTATTCATCAAGCTGTCTTGAGCAGCCGCCGGTTTCTCTGAGCATCCTGACGGCTTAGAATGGGGAGTGAAGCAGGGTTCAACGTGCTGGCATTAACTAACATGGTCTCTGTGGGTAGAGGAAAAGGGAGCTGATCTCCAAGTAGCCTTTCTGAGTTTTTAAGCCAGAAACAGCAGAAAACTATCAAACTATTCTCCAGACCAGTCACACTAACCCACTTGTATTTCCACTAATGAACCTTCTCTTGCAGCAGCCTTGGAAACATGCCTTGCTCTGGGAATGATTTCTCAAGCAGTTTTACATGATGGGTAGAGGACTAGTGAGTGCAGAATGTTTTGCTTTGTGCCTTAGTGCTCTTGCTTCCCTGCAACCCTCAGCACTGGCCTGGATCCTGTTTGGGATCTCCGAACCACAGGCTGCAGCTCTGACATCTCCCGCCTGGAGAATCCTGCTCCCTGGCTGTCCTTTCTCCTCTCCCTGCATGGGGAGGCCCTTGCAGGGCTTCAGGAAGGTGAAGTCTTGGAGGGGAGATGTGTCCTGTGAAGATGCAAATCAGGCAGAATTAGCCCCTGATGTTTGTGATTTCTACTGTTTTCTCATAGCCTGGCTTTGCTGTGGCTGCTGAGCCCCCTCTTCCCAACCTGTGCTGTGTGTACATCATGGGAGAGCCAGATTAGCCCATGTGTGATAAATGTCACTGCATGTCACTACTAAGAAGCTCAGTGATGTGTCTCTGAGAGCCAGACTGGGAGGTGGGAGCTGGTCTGGGAGCAAAACCTCAGCTATCTCCGTGAAACAGGCTGGGAGCTGCCATGGACCGTGCAGACTCACAGGCACTGTGTGGCTCAGCATGGCATCCTCGTGCAAATAAGTGTGACAGTCCTGTGCACACTGGTGGGACGTCAGAGGGATAGCTGTAAGTCAGGGGAGGGAGGGAGGCAGGGCTGGTGGTCAGAGCAATGGATTGAGGTTGTTGGACTCTTGTCTTCTCCATCCCTGGGCTTGTCACTGTGCTCTTCTAAAGTAGAAATCTTGCTTTTTGCCCTGAGGCAAGTGACATCTTCTTTCCTTGCCTCAGTTTCCCCAGGTGGGTTGTAAATTTGGGAATGCTGGGCGGGTCTTCATCCCCCTGAGCGGGAGCAGCTCTAGGAGCTTTACTTCCATGACTCCTTAGCTCTGTGCTATACAGGTCTTGGCACGTACTGGAGGAAGGAGCACACACAGGCTCATGTCTCTGTCCTGGAGATCGTGCAATCATAGAATCAGAATGGCTTGAGTTGTAAGGGACCTTAAAGATCATGCTTATGTGGCTCTGGAAAAAGAGATGTTTCTGTCCTTCCCCCTAGCAGTTTTGAGCTCTCTTGTCCTCTCACTGCTCAACAGAGGGGGAGATCCCTGGAAACCTGCGGCTTCTTCAGCAGCGCAGAGCCCAGTGTCGGTGTGAGCAGGGTGTGCTGTGAAGCTGACACAGGCAGGAGGAATGATGCTTGTTTCTAAGGCTCAGAGAGCTGCCAGCTCAGCTGAGGTGGCCGGCTGGCCTCCGAGGTCCCTTTTCATGCTGACACCATGCGTATTGCAGACGTGTTTGGAGCTGCGCTCAGCAAGCCGAGCTGGTTTTGATGCTACTGCAGCAATGAGCAGACCCGTTCCATGCCCAGCCTCACAGAAAGCATAAATACAGACAAAACACAGTTGCCAGCAGCTCAACGCTCTTGCATACATCGGTGGGTTTCCAGGTGCCTGTTGGTCTGTCCCCTCTTGCAGCACCCAGCAGAGTAGCAAGAAGTCTGGGAATGGGTTTAAAACTCTGCACGTGCTTAGCGGTTCTGCTGGCCGGGTTCTGCTGTGGTCTGTTGTCCTCAGCACCCATCTGAGATCTCCAGCTGCCTAACATGGCTGCTCCTGTTCTGTTTGCAGAGGATGAGATTGTTTCCATGGCTGACTCGACCACCACCATTGACGACATCGAGGGCGAGCTCTTCAAAATCGAGAGGATCAGGGAGATCCTGGTGAGGAGGGAGTCAGAGCTGCGGTACATGTGAGTACCCACCCTCCTCCTGCGCCGTCCCCCCTTCACCGCAGCATTTCCTGCCTACTCGATCAAACACAGATCATCCTCAGGGATGACAGAGCTGAGGCTTCTTTCCACCTTGTTTTCCACCTGGAAGTGCAGCCTCTCCCACCCCTCTGGCCTTGCTGTCAGAAAGGGTTTGAGCGGGTCGTTACAAAGCTGCTACTGATGCTGTGATGATTAGAGCCAGCCTATTTCTATGCAAACAGGGTTTATGACACTACAAAAAAATGCTGCTGTACTCAACCACATGCACCTTGTCTCCCCCATGGGTCCATACTCTTCCTCAGTGCATGGCACTTGGGCCGGCTTTGGGAAAGGACTTGAGGTTTGGCGGCTCATTGCTGCTCCTTGGGGATATCGCTTTTCCCCAGCTCACAGATCTGTGCCTGTGGAACAGCCACACGACTGCAATTTATTCTCTCCGTGTTGAATTATTATGCACCCACCCAGCTCCCCCTTTCCTCCTCCATCCCCCAGCTGATGGGACAGGCAATGCCCAGGGCACGTGGGGCTGGACCAGCATCGGTGCCTGTTGCTCATCTCCACACCACACCCTGCTCTCCACTCCCGGGACAGCCTTTGCTGCCAGATGAGGTGGGAAGGGTTTTCTCCAGGGTCCATTTCAATCATTGAAAGCAGTTTTTGAGTTCAGATCTGTAGATATAGAATCATAGACTCATAGAATGGCCTAGGCTGGAAGGGACCTTAGAGATCATCTAGTCAAACCTGCCTGTCATGGGCAGGGACACCTCTCAACTAGATCAGGCTACTCAAGGCTCCGTCCAACTTGGCCTTGAACACCTCCAGGGAGGGGGCAGCCACAACATCTCTGGGCAATTTATTCCAAAGTCTTGCCACCCTCGTACTGAAGAACTTCTTCCTAAGATCCAGTCTAAACCTATTCTCCTTCCATTTAAATTCATTTCCCCTTGTCCTATCACTGCACACTTGTAAAAAGTCCCTCCCCAGCCTTCCTGTAGGTTCCCTTCAGGTATTGGAAGGCAGCTATTACGTCCCCCCCGAAGTCTTCTCTTTTCCAGACTGAACAATCCCAGCTCCCGCCGCAATCTTTTCACATTTAAAGCAGTCAAATAGCCGCTGTGTTGTAGTGATTCCATCCAGCACTTTGGGTGACAAAGAACGTTTTCCCTGGATATAGCTGGAGATTTTATGGTTTGGGAGGAAAAGGACTGACTAGCATTCGTAGTCTGGGTTGATTAAGCTTTTTAATACCACCAAAGTGCTATACTCAGCCCAATCCTGAGATCCCAGGCTGCCAGATCAACACAAAACCTGGGATTTTTTTTACTGGTAATAGCGAAGATCATATTTACTGGGCTGCAGCACTTGAAATGCTGCTTTGCTAATGTGCCTGGGTCCCCACTGGTGCCTATGGCACAGGGATCACTGAAGCCTGGAAGTGTCAGGGTAAAATCTCTTCTGGGGGAACCTGTCAGCTGGACTTTGTTTTGGAGGCTCAGATTTGGAGTGATGACCTCTTTGAGGCGCAATTCCCCCCTGAACATGTTGCAGAAAAAGTTTTTTGGAAATGATAAAAAATGTAGTTCTGAAATGCTTTCCATGGCAACCGGCACCTAAATCTCACAGATGCTGCCAAAACTCATATCTCCTGCTTTTTTCTTAGCCCTTTATTTGTTTTCTTTCTCAGCTTGCAACTTGGAAAACAAAGGGAAATCACCTACAGAAGCCACATATTGGGGTGGGCATAGCTGCAAAGAAAAAAAAAAATCATGTGATATTCAGGTTGGTTGGACTGTGGGGCTTGGTGAGAGGGACGTCTCCGTGGATGTGCTGCCAAACAGAGGAGTGACCCGTCCGGGCAGTTGACAGCAAGGAGTGTTTTCCTCTTGGGGGAAATATCAGACTAAAATGTTCCAAACTAAAACATTTCTGAGATGTCTGTGATGTGGGGAACAATGAAGCTCCCAATACTTCTCCTTTTATAGGGCAATAAGAAAGGTGTGGAAGTCCTGTGGGAGATCCAGCTGCACACTTTGCCTGCTCAGTGCCCTGACTTGCTCCCCAGGACTAGGTGAGGGTAGCCTGGCCGTGGCTGATGCTGCTGCTGAGTTTTATCACCAGTGGCAGAGGCAATTTCAGCTCCAGCAGCAGCCTTCTGGATTGAAATGAGAAATTTTTTTTTTATTGAAATGAGAAATTTTCTTATTGTCCATTTGTTAATCTCATTATCAGTTTTTACAGATTTAAATTCCAATTCAATTTTAATAATATTTCAGTTACCATCTGACTGTTTGTTTTGATTTTGATAAGTGTATCACTAGCAATCAGCCTGTTTCCCATCTGGCCTGTGCACATCTCCCTGCTGGTGCTCTTCGAACAAGCTCAGGGCTTAACCACCATAGAACTATGAGCAGATGATAAAAGGATGAACAGACCTCCCCGTTCTCCATGTGCAGCTCCCAGGCATTGGCTTTGGTGGATCTGCTTAGTGCAGTTTGCAAACGGATGAAGACACTGTCAGATGGAGCCAAGAGGAAGTCTCCTCCTCCACCTCAGATGATCTCCTCCTACAGCAATGTCTCACAGGGTCCCTCTTTGCCAGCCTGTTTCATTTCTCTTCCCTTGTTAACATTTCGGGTGTCCTTGGCTGAGCTGACAAAGCTTCATCTTCGAGTAGCTCCAGCAAGTGTGACTCATCCCAGGAGGGGTGGACAGCATGACTCA
>NW_009693158.1:32508-43305 GCF_000703405.1 Apaloderma vittatum | reverse complement strand
TACTGAAGGCGCAGACAGGGCTTTTAGCAACGTGTACTTCAGAAGGAACCAAAGGCACTTCTGTTCAAGGCAACACCAGCTCTAAGTCGGTCCCATATTACCTGCGGGCACCGATCGTGTGTTGGGGTTTCTCATCGCTCGCTGCCCCATGCTAGAAATCTCAGCTGTGCTCTTCCAGACTGGATGATTTCCCATGTGTCCTGAGAAGCGTCCAAGGAGTCCTTCTGTGTCAAAGGCTTGGACAACCTTGGGAAGCTCACATTAAGATGCTGGGGTGCTTGGTAAGGCTTAGGAGAATGTATAGTCCCTCTAAAGTGAAAAATGCGTTGGCTGGTTCCTTGTATTGAACATTTGGATATGCTGCTCCTTGTGGAGACTCAGCCCACACAGGTTGTTGGTGCTGTCATAAGGAAATGGTCTTGATCAGAATGTCCATATCTACCTCAGGGTGATGATGGGAACCCCCCTTTCTGCTGGTGGAGCTACTCAGCACCATTTGAAGGTGCTGTCTGACCCCAGCTCCTCTGCCATGCGGCTTCTCGTGCCATTGCTGGATCCAAGCTCCTGGAGGAATGTGTATCGAGAGCGTGAGGACTGATGTGTCCATGAAGGGTTTGCATCTTTGATGCACCAATTGAACAATTTCTAGCCCTGGGGGCGTGGGACCGTGTTACACCTGAAAATCTTGGGCTGGAGTTTGGATGAATACTCTTTCAGCTTCTGGCTAGGTGACAGAAGTAGGGAGAAGCCAGATGGTTCAGCCAGAGTGGTTCACAAATGCCAAAGTAAGCCTGGAGAAAGAAAAGAAGCATCTCAAATCCCACCTCAACAGCCTAACCCTGATCAGGAGGTTCAGCACCTCATAGAGTACTGCCAATATATATATATTTTTTGTGGGGGCTTGTAAAAAAACTCTTCTCAGATGAGCCAACAGCCGAAACCCCTGATCAGGGCCTTTAGTTCCCAAGTACCTCAGTGCCAAGGAGCTGGTGCCTTGCTGGCTGCTGACTGGCTGGACTGTGCCGAGGCTCGGGATGCCACATCAGAGCAAGAGGCTTTTCCTGTTCCTTCCAGTGTGGGTTAATGTGTAAGGGGCCCAGCGAGGACTCAGAGCAGAAGGAAAATATCGGATGGCTTGGTCTCCTCATGCTTTGACTGGATGTGTGGCTGGTCAAGCCTGACTCTAGACTGGTGCAACCCTGGAGACCTGTTGGAAGGGCAGACGGGGCTGGGCTGCTGCTCGCTGTGCATATGAGTTGCTGGCAGAAAGCAGGAGGACTTTGGGGAAAGGACCCTGCAGAGCAAAGTGAGGAGGTCTCTAAAGCCGGAAGCTGCTGGCAGGAGAGAGATCGGGAGGTGAACAGCACAGCCTGCACAGGCAGCACTGGGGGTTATTGGAGTTGTGTCTCGTCTTATGTCCTGACGAGATCTTCAAGAATGGCTTGTTTTATGGTGGAGAGAGGTCTCAGCCACGAGCACTGTCTGTTCTTGGGGCTTCCCTCACCTCGGGTGAGTGCAAAAAGCTCTTCAAACAGAAGCACTGATGCTCATCATGGCCAGACACCGTCATTCCTTGGTCTTATTCAAGCATGGCCTTAGAGAGGGCATAGGCACATGATTTTAAAAAATCAATCAATAAATAAATTGCATTAAATCTTCTCTGCCAGCCCTAGCGAGCAGCACTTGAGCTGGAACACCCATGGAGGGGGCTGAGCGTCCATGGTGCTTCCAAGACATCATCCAGCTGCCTCCAGCATAGAGAGGGTGCTCAGCCCCTGCCCGCTCCGTCAGCAGCTGCCTGAGCTCGTCCTGATCAGTCTCTCAGCTGCTGGCCTGTGGTTTGAGCCAGAGATGATTTCATTGCCTGTGGTGTCAGCAGGCTGCTTTTCTCCTGTCAAAATGACCTCGTTTCTCAATGGACACCTGCAAAGTTTGCATGTTCGCCCCCTCCCTGTTGTGTTTCATTTTTCTACCTTTTTTTTTTGGTTTCAATTTTGCAGTGTAAAAATCTCAGCGCTTTTCATGTGGCAGCAGCTTCCATTTGTTTTTCGATTTTGCTGTTTGGGGATTATGTGAGGGGAGAAGGAGAAACACAGCTGCTGTTGCATGGTGGATATGCCAGGTTTTAATAAGGCTTCACTGTTGTTAGAAAAATGGAACTTTTTCTTTGCCAACAACTGGTGACACAACCCATGCAGCTCCACCAAATGCTCGGAGATGAATTGAGCTGCCGTTTCCCGCGGGGTGGCAGGTAAATCTCTGCTCCCTGTCATGGGCACCGCGTGCGTTGCCTTCCAGCATTGGTCGGGTGTTGCTCTGGAGATGTTGAGCCTTTGCTCTCCCAGTCTTTCCCTCAGGGGTCTTGTTTGTGTCTCTGCAGGATGGATGACATTCAGCTTTGTAAAGAAATCAGCCGGCTGAAAAAGGAGCTTCAGAAACTCATAGCTCTTCCAGGTAAGGCTTTGTGAAGCTTCAGAGAGCTGCACCCTGCAGCAGAAAGGTTTCCATGAAATACAAGAAGCTCTTGAATGCCTCCCACCCCGGGATGCTCTCAGAGACACTGCTGCTGCAGGCAGTGCGTGACCATCAGGAAATGTGGCTCCTTGAGTCTGACCTGGGATCTTCCGTGGGAGATTTGCTGCTTGCAAGTGCTGCCAGGGAATCCTTGTCCGGGCCTGGGCAGTGGAGACAGAAAAGGAGAAAAAACATGAGTCCTCTGAGGAAGAGCATCGGTCTGGTATAGGAGGAGGACAGGAGCTGAATGAGGTGGCAGTGAATGCTGACACGGTGGGACCTGCCCCATACACCGAGGAGAATCCACAAGTGAGCTGAGAGAACAAGCAGGGCACATTGTCAGGTCACACCATGGAGGGGCCCCTTTGCAGGTAGCAGGAGAGGAGATGCCTACAAAGGCCTCAGGAGTGTGAAAAGCAATGAATTCTTGCTGTGTCCACGTCAGGACTGTGTGTCAGTGATGGGATGAGAGCAGCGGGTGCCGGGGAAGGACTCCTGGTTGCAGCCAGGGTAGGATGGGTGTTAGGGGATTGTCATGCCGAAGGGGCTTGGTGGTGTCCCTGATTTAGGTGAATTCATCCTTCAGGATGTTGAAAAGAGGCAAGCAGTCCAGGGCAACATATGTGAAAACTTCAGCTGTGAGGAAATGCTGCTTTTGTCACCCCTCTTACCATGACCCTCCATGTCCCTGTCACAGCCAGAGCCCAGAAAAGGCCAAACCTCATTCCTGTAAAGGATGCCCCCTCACTCAAAGTATTTGAATGAGAACGAGCAAGAAAGGTTTCCCCACAAGCTGTGTCTGTCAGTGTTCACAAGGCTCTGCCTCCCCCTGGACACCCTCACTCATCTCCCGGGGAGGACTTCACATGTGTTTCCAGAACCAGATGGGAGACGTATCCTCTTGAGATTTGGACCTCAGTTATTTCCACCACAAGTATCTCTGAAGCTGCTGCACTCACTGTGACCTGGATGTGTGTGGCAGGGGACGATGCCTGGGTGTGTGCAAGGGACCAGCTGTGCACAGCTGTTTTCCCAGAGCACCAAGAAGCCTTGACCCTCTGTGCTGCGTGTGCTTTTCAATCTTCAGTGTGTGGTTAGAGCCCAACTGCTGCTTAACATGCAGGTCTGGATCAGTTTAATACAACCTGGATGTGCCCAGAGGGAGGTTCAGACAGGGGAGGGGAGGATTCTGCCATAAAACCGGGAGCCGCTTGCAAAACCTGGACCTGATTCATATGTAGGCTTTCAATTCAAATGCTTTCTAGTTCATAAAAACAGGATTTGATCTAAATGAATTTCAGGATCAGTGACAAACTTGGCCTTCTCTGAAGCTGGAGAAATGTGGCTGGCTTTCCTTTGGTCTTTCATTTCCCGATGAAATTTTCGTTTCATTCCCAGATTCAGCTGAGAGCAGAAATACCGCTTGCATCAGGGATGCTCTTTTTGTCTTCTTTGTAACCTGACTCAAATCAGAGTGTGCCAGAAAAATCCTGAATATCACTGGCCTTGTGAGACTGTCGCAGGAGATCATTCATAAAACTGGGCATTGAACTTTGGTTCGGGTACAGATTCAAACACGTCAGTGCTTTGCTCAGAGCTCACCCAGACTTGTGGCTTGAAATCTCACCGGACCAAGGTGCCTTTAACAATAGAGACACCGTGGTGATGGGCTCTGACATCAGCAAGTGGGGAAAAAAGGGCGAAGTGTTTCTGCAGTGGGTTTGTTAATTCTGATGGTGCTCTAACTGAGGAATGCAGATTGCTAATTAACTCCAAATAGCTGGTGCTCTGAGCACAGCCTGATGTTCCCAATTTGTGTGGCGTCCAAAGGCTGTGCTCCTAAAGTGATTCTGTTCCCACCAGGCAAGTGGGAGCTGCAGCACAGAGACAGACTTTGCATTAACTCTTCATGGTAGAAGATCAGCCCAGATCAGCTTTCTCTGCCGGAAAGCTGGAGCTCACTCCCTGCACAAGACCGCAATTGTAGGGGAGACCTTTGTTTGCTGGGGATGTTTCTTACAACATGGTGATCACGAGAAGTTCCTCTTAGACGCTGGCAGCAGCACCTCCAATCAATACACAGCAGACTTTAAACTACAAATCAATACATAGTTTAGGGAACTGCTGAGATCCAGCCTATGGGGTTTGCTCCATACCGTGTATTTCACTGCATTTTTATTTGGCTGAAGGAAGACTGGAGATTGATCTGTCCTCTGCTGAATTGATTTTGGAGCTGGCTGCTGAATTCAGAAAAGGTGTTAAATAGCAGCAGCACAGACAGTCATAATTTCCACCTAAGGTGGCTGTCCATTTATATTTAACACTCCTTAGCCCTGTCATCTTCGTGTGTCCCACTTACTGTTATGTACTGATTTATGTAGGACATGAGTTCATAGTGATGTGAGAGCTTTCCAGAGCTTCACTAACTCACTGCCCAAAGATATGTGGTGCAAGTGGGTCCTACCATGCTCACCTTGAGGAGCCCTTTCTCTGCTCTGCAAAGCTCACAGTTGAATCTTGCGGTGCTCAGCCACATGAAAATTTTGAGAAGAAGCTAAAAATTCAAAATCTGATAACACCAGAACTGTCTCCTCCCAGCCAGGGTGGTTTGGGATGAGGTTGTTGTTTATTTATCTGGATCCAGGTGCTTACTCTGGGTTCGCTTTCATCTCCATTCTCGTATCTGCTCCCAGACTGAGCAGAAGCAGAGCAAGCTTGGCCTTGGCATGGGTGGGATGGCCCCTCTTGGTGTGCTAAATGTGTTCCCTGTGCTGCAGAGAATGAAAAGTCCAATGAGGAGAAGCAGAGGGAAGAGGAGCTGGTGCAGCAGATACACAAGCTGGTGGAAACGCGGGATTTCCTGGTGGACGATGTGGAGTTTGAGAGGCTCAGGTAGCTGCGTGCCGTTTATTCCTCGCATTAAGAGTAGCGCTGTCTGTCCTCTGATCTGTATCATTCTGTGCCAGATGCTCCTGGATGCCTTGCTTCTCCTTTCCTCAGTGGTAACCAGTCTCTTTGTCACAGGGAAAGGGAAGAAGACAAGGAAATGGCAGAGTTCCTGCAAAGTAAGCTCTCCAAAAGCTACCTCCAGAAATCAAGTAGGTGGCTGATTAGTTTTATGCCTTGCTTTAAACCCCTTTCCTAAGCACTGTCTCCAAGATTTCATTGCTTTGCATGGGGCTAGCTTACCTGGATGACCTCTGTGGTTGGAGGAGGGTGTGGGGAGATGGCAACTGGGGGATCCTGGTGCTTGAGATCACATTGTGGAAACATCTCGATGTTATGTTTCCAGTTCCCGCCTGATATTTCCCAGTCACTGTGTCCTCTGAGAATGGGGATGGGTAGGTGTCATTTTGTGGCCCATATGCTTCATCTGTCCCTTTCCAACCAGCTCCTTACCTTTCCTCACACCATTACCTAAGGACACAAGTTGTGGTGTCCACCCAGTCCTCCTCTCTTCATGGCCTCTGATGGCAGGTCACTGTCCCCTTTGTGCCTCCATCATTGCTGGAGGAACACCTCCCCAGTGTGGTGGGAGGCATTTCCAGCCCAGGGTCCCTGTGCCTGTGTCCTGCGTGTGGACACCCATGAAGCACACGTGGTGACGTCCCTCCTGGATGCAAGGGCTCATGCCCAGCTGTGGGTCTGAGGAGGGTCACTGTCTTAGCCCTGAGAGGAGCTCCAAGAAGAAGCAATGGGCATGTGCCCTTATCACCAGGCAGACATCAATTCCTCTTTCCATAGCTCCCGTCAAAGAGAAGAAAATGACTTCCCGGGGGCAGCAAACCTCTGCGCCGTACATGACCAAAACGGGCCTCACCCTGCTCAAGGAGTGCTGCGGGTTCACCTGCTCCATCATGTAGGCCAGCCTCCAGCTCCTCTGCACAGGACATGACCATGGTAGCGTTCTCCTCCTGAGAAGCTGGGCTGGGCAAGGAGGGGCTTTCCTAGTGGGCTGAAACGGCCAAGGGCCTCGGTGGGTGGATGAGGGTCCATGTCTGGGACACGCACGGCTCCTGGCGCTGCAGGCGTGAGGGACCACTGGACCAGCTCTGCCTAGCTCAAACTGCCTCCTGCTCTTGCGCCTCTGCATGACAGCCCCACAGCATGTGCTGCTGGAATTGGTGTCTGTGGGGTGCAGACAAGTCAAACAAGGCCTGAACAGCCTGGTGTGGGGTGGAGCAAAGGTGATAGTGGGTGAGCTGAGCTCACTTCTGCTGGAATGTGGTGAGGACACGGGTGAAGCAAGCCACAGCTGAGATGAAATTACATCTATAAGGATGTGCTTTAATGCAGCTGAAGTGAAATTCTGTGCTCTGGTATCACACATCTGAGTCCAGACCTTACAGCTCATCATGAGGCAGTTGGCAAGAAGGATGTGGAACCACCAACATGCTGAGCTCCCGCATCACACCATGCCTGGGCTTTACTCAGTAGGTGATGAACCCAGTAGGTGATGAGCATGGCCAAAGCTGAGTGCTAGGTCCCACCTGACAGCATGGGTGAAAAGCACTCTGTAAGAGGAAGGTGATGGTAATGGAGGTCCAGTGGGTTGTAATCTCACCCTTAGTATTGCTGGAGACTTCTGTTGTGACAGGTGGCCTGACACCCAAGAGTTAGTCTCATTGACATTAGGCACTTTATAAAGCAAGGGTGGCTCTCTAGCCATCGGAGTAGGAAGGCACCAAGGGATGCCATGGTTGCAACCCACGGTTTCCTATCTCTTGCTTTTCCTCCCCAGGTCTCCAGCCAGAGTCCACAGTCTGCTCTCTTCTGAGAGTTTCAACTTCCCGTCATTGTTCATGCTTCCCACTGCAGCACCACCACCAAAGAGACTTCTCAAGCAGGCTGGTGCAAGCTTGAATGATGGCCTGTGCCCTTGGTGCCACGTCGACAGTCGTCTCCTCCATGACATGAACAAACTCCGAATTCCACCTGAGCTCATCTTGGAAGAGGTGTGTGCAGGCAGCGGCAAGCAAGTCCATGACAACGAGGACCAGTGCAAGTCCTTCCTCTGCACAGAGTAATAAAAGAAGCAGTGGGAGCTAATGTTTGGAGAGTATTGCACTCCACCATCCAAGACAGATTGTGGCCGCAGATGATGTCTCAGCCTTGTGCCACCTTGTGAGTCTCTGTGGGGTGGCTCCTGAGGACTCTCGGTGGGGAATGCCTCTGGTCTTGGTGTCGTGTTTGCATCATTTCTCCATGGTTCTGGATAGAGCTGAGCAAAGTGTGAAGAGCAGTCCTCAGAGCCAGCTGAACGAAGGGCTAATTCTTGTGAAGTCATCACCTGAGCACAAAACTGGTGTGTTGAGCTATGGGTGGATGAGTTGCCTTCCCCACCTCACTATTAGTGGATACATTTTTCAGCTCCAAGGAAAAGGAGGAAATTAGAGCAAAAGAGAAAAGGAGAAAAATCCAGAAGAATATGCAGAAAGAAATGAAAGCCAGACAGGAGACTGGCAAAGTAGCAGGAGGTGGTGAAGATAGCAGGTGACAGACACTCTCACTGCCAAGAGGGCATTCGGTCCTGCCCTCCAGTGCCCCTGCCAGTGCCTCTGGGCTTGGCACCATGAGCTGGACATAAAGTCCTGTGCAAAAGACTCATGGCACCCTGAAGTCACCCAGTGTCTCAGTTCCTGTTGTCCCTTCTGAGCATCCACCCATGTGGAGGTGGCACAGCCAGAGGTGCTAATGCCCATCGCGGCAGGACAGGGGCTCTATTTCTCACTGGGTCCTCTCCTCCTGCCCTTCTGCCCTGTATGCTGCTGTGGCTTCACTGGGTATCTTGGGGTGTCCTTCCATTTGGGTGGCTGCCCCATAGCTCTGGCTGCCCTCTGTCCAAAATGCTGATTGCTCCAGCTCCATCCTGCTGCAGCTTGCCACAGGGTGTTGAGATGGTGTTCCTGCCTGGGTCACAGTTTGACATGCCCATTCCAGTGAGATGGTCACAACCCAGTTGGCTCTTTCCATCGCACCTCATGGTATACTCATCCTTATAAAACACAACGCAGGGGGAATCCTTCCTAGTGCAATGCCATAAACAGGTCCAAGTTCCTCCTGCATTTCTTTATCAGCACTGCCAGACACCCCAGTGTGTGGGAACCTGTCCTCCAGCCTTTGCAAGGGATTTCCACTCACTTCCGTATGGAGGAGATTACCAGCAGCCAGAAAAGTCTGCAGACTGAACCAGTCCTTCACACTCACAGACCAGGGTGCAAGGCCCCAGTGGGCCAACATGACACCTGGTCATCTCTAGCAAACTTGAACCTGCTTTGGTTTGTGTCACCTCTAAGTTGACTTCAGTGGTCTCAGTCTGAAGCCTGCTGACTTGGTGCTGCTCTGTGTTAATGTCCTACAGCATCTTGAAACCACCACCTGCCAGTTTCTGGTGCTCTCCTTGCTTGGGGGAGGCTTCAGTATGGGCTGAAGGAAGCACCCTATAGATCACAGGGACAAATGAAGTCCCAGAGAGCTCCCCTCTGCTTTGCCAACTCTGTGTAATGGTGTGAGGTGCAGACCACAGCTAGGGCTGTTGTCCAAGCAGGTGGGACAGGCCATCATCAGTAGCCTCCATCCTGGAGCTGATGGGACAGGTTGGGCCCTGCTCTTCTAGCAGCTGTCCAGGGGCTGCTTTGCTCGGTCACTGCAGTCCTGCGTGTGGTGCAATACGGATGTTTCCTCTCATCCACACGGACCCAAGGGTCAAGACCTAGAAGGCCTCCCTCACTGTCCTGGCCTTCCCCAGAGCCTTCTTGGGAAGAGTGAGTAATGAAGACTGTTTGGTTGGACTGAGAGGGAGCCGAAGGTCCCATACTTGCTCCCCTGCTTCATCCCTCCCTCCACCTCACAAGGCCCCGAGACCCAGACTTCAGCTGCTGAGCAGTGCTTGGGCAGGTAGGGAGGACAGCCTGGAGGGAGATGGGCAAGGTCCTGGCCTGTTCTGTCACGTCTTTCCTGGCTGTGATGGTGTGGCTGGTCATGGAGAAGGAGACCGGCTGCTGCCCTGGTCATATGATACTATTTGGCTTCTGTTTTAACTGATGGCGAAGGTGTGCAGCGCCCGGGAGCGACACTATTTCATGTGCATTGATTTCAACCCACACAAATAAATGTCTGTTGGAAGCTTGGTTTGTAGATGTTTTCCCCACTTAACCGCAGTCAGTGCACACTTAGGGTACCACCTTTACCCCAAGGGCACAGTCTCTTGCCAAGAGTTCTTGAAGTGGCACTCACTGGAACAGGTTGCTATAAGTTGGCCAGAGCCTCTCCAGTAGACTCATATGTTAAAAGGACACTGAGTCATTTGGACTGGAAAGTCAAAAAGTGCTGTTGTGGCGGTCATATCTCTCTGGAGAAGTCATGGAAATACCTTCTTGTCATGCCCTACCACCTGGTAGAAGGCCAGAGGCAACATCTCTTCTCTGTCACCCTCCTCTGTCCCTCCAGTGGCTTGCTGGGTCTAATCTAGGCTGGTGAGAGACACATCTTTGTCCTACCAACCTGCTCATGACAAAGACATCTGGCAGGTCGCTGGGGATGACTGATGTGCCCATAGATAGATATCACTGGGCTTCTGGTTTCTCCCTTCACTAGCTTCTGTGTGATCCCTGTGGTGGACAGCCTGGCATTGTCTCTTTTCATGAGCTTGCTCAGCTGGTCAGAAGGTCACAGTGCTGCTGGCTAGGAGCAGACAAGACATCAGGACCAGTCAGGAGCACAGGTCTTTAGCTTGGCCTTCAAGTAAAGCTGTAAGGGACATACTGACTCTAAGGTACTAGACCAAGTGTCTCATTGTCTTTCTATTCTGTGCTAAAGGTTCCTGAGAAGAGCTCAGCTCAGGCATCCAGATAAAAGCCAAGTCTCCAAAGTCAATGTCCAAAGGTCTTCGGGAAACCTGGCCCATCAGTCTCTTCTCTCCATAAACCCAGCCTGGAGAGAGCCGTGCTCTGAGACCGTCACTCGCAGAGTGAAGGGCTCAGAGCTGCAGCCCCGGTCTTCCTCAGCGGCTGGGCAGGGCTGCTCCTCTCCCATTAACTCCCATTAGCTCCCATCAGCTGCCGCCAGTGTGATGCATCAAAGTGGGTGAGGAGGTGGCCGTGGGTGGAAGGAGAGGGGACAGCTGAGTCACCTCTGGGGATGGGTGTAAGTGCTCCTGGTCCTTCTGCATAAGTCACTGCCGAGACGAGATGCAAGGGCACAAAAGCGCAACGTCATCTCTGCTCGGATGAGTCATTATTTGACTTTTCCAGTGCAGGCAGCAGCTCTTGGTATCATCACCAG
>NW_009693158.1:25223-32480 GCF_000703405.1 Apaloderma vittatum | reverse complement strand
AGCCTCTGGGACCCCTGAGTGCCTCAGCAAGGTTCGCTCTTCCCTGCTTGGTTTTTTTCTTCTGCTGCTGTGTATTTGGTCTCACAGAAGAGCAAGGAAGGCTATCATCTGAGGATGCTGCTGACTGTGGGATGAAGGCTCTCAAATCCAGCCCTGGCACAGAGAGCAGCTATCTCAGAGGAGGTGACATGCACCTCGTGAGTCCCAGTCTCAAGACTGAGCGCTGGATCACTCCATGCTAACAAAAAGAAATATATTTGATTCCCATTGGGAAGCTGGTTTTCAGTATTCAGAGTCTGAAGTGCTCTGCACCACCTGCCTCCCAAGGCCACCTCCATGGTCCCAGGCATGGCAGAGAGGCTGAAGGTGTCTGCTTGCTGAGGAAGGGGGCCCAGGCATGGCAGCAGGAAGGGCTTTGGGGCTTTGTGGGAAGTCCTTCCCATGCAACAAATCACTGCAGACACACAGCCCCCACACAGGATCTCTGCCAAAGACGAGGGAAAGCCTCCCATTTACACCTACCTCACCTCTTCATCCCTCTTATCCCCCTGAGCATCTGCCCCACAACCCTCAACTCCCATCCCAAAGCCACGGTCCACTCTTTTGATGTGGCAACAAAATACCCCTCCTTCTGGATGGCTGATGGATAAGAAACCAACCTCTTCCCTACTCTGTCATTGGCCCCCTGGGTGATGCTGGGCTCCCCTACATTGCTTCTGCTCCCAGACTGAGCATCTTTCTTCCTCACACCCTGTGGTCCTTGGGACAAGGACTGTGTACACCAAGCAGAGCAGAACCCAGACCACAGTACTGGCTTCAACAGGGCATGAATCTGAGCTCCTGCCAGAAGATGTAATACGGCTCTTGGCAAATCTCAGCACGGTGAGGGTCCCACCCCACTGCAAGGAGGTGGTAATGCCATGGCTCTCAGTGCACCCATGGGTGCTGTCACACCTTCCCCACCAGCCAGGGCTCTGGTTTCCTGTGCTCACGGGCAGCCCTGATCTGGGAAGCCATGAAATCTGGGATCAGGCTGCTGGAAAAACAGATAAGGCATGAGGAGGAGCTATGTGGAGCCTTCAGTGGAACTTCCCCTGCTTTGCTCGGGAGCTGCATTTATGCTTAGATCCTTGCCCTTGGTCCTTGCCTTGCAGGTAAGGCTGGACCAGCCTGGCACCTGGCTGATTCTCACTTTGCCTTCTTGACTTGACTTTCTGGCTTCCCCTTGGACCTCAGATTAGTGTGTGAATCATCAGACAGAGACATGAAGTTCTCTGCTCTCGATTGCCTACCGTGGTGCTGCATCTTGCCAGTGAGGATATCCTCCTGTCTGCTTTGCTGTCACCTGAGCTCCTTCCCTTGAGAAGCAGCCCACTCCTGTCCCTCCCTGGTAGCAATTATCCCTGCTTTACAGAATGAACATAACATAATCATTGACATGTAGGCGCATGGTGGCTGCATAAAGTTGTAACAGCTTTTCCTTGCCAGCTGAAATGCAAACTGCCACTCACCTCCCACTGCTCTGGGGATCTATTCAGAAGAACTTAGGGCACGTTGTGGCCTACACTGCATTTACGTATCAAGGCTTCAAAAAGAAATGAGCTCTTCTTCCACATATAGCAACTGAGAAGCAATTACTGCCTTTGCCTCCGCAATGGAGGCTTTCACTCTTGTGTTTTCTTCTGCACTGGCCTCACACTGAGGACACTGCACAGGGTCATTTTCTGCTGATGGATGGTAACTTGCTAAGCTTCAAAGGCCCAACAAGGGTCTGAGCTCAGAGGCTTGAAGGAAATTGGGTTTCCTGGATGAGTTTCCTTGCTGAGACTTGACCTAAGGTGCTGTGTTTCTGATTGAATTTATTCCTATGAATTCAAGCTGGCAGAGATAGCAACAGCAAAGACACAGGGAGCATCCTCTGTTCAAGCTCTGCACCAAGTGCTCCTGCCCCAAACCCATCCTTCCTCTGCTTTCCAAACAAGCAGCTAGCACCAGCTCTGGAGTGCATCTGTTTTAGTTGTTGCTCAGGAAAGCATAGATTTGGGGAAAGGAGAGGGTTAATATGTGCCTTCCTCACTCCTGAAGGAAGGGATCAGGTGCCTGAGCAACCCTCACGCATTGTAAACGTGGACCAACTGGACTCAGACTTTTCCAGAGGACAGTAGCTGAATGTGCTGGCTAAGGAGAGGAGTAGTGGTCTCTGGCCTCAAAATCTGTGTCATTGGGTCCTTGGTCCATTAAAAGGTCCTGCCCAGAAGACTCTGAGCCTGGCCTGAACTCCACAGCATGTTTCCAGAGCCATTTTTAGTCTCTTGCTCTGTATTCATCGTTTTAGCCCTCACAACGAACAGCTAAATGCTCGGTGCAATAGCTTTGGCTGCTTCCTCCTTCATCTGTATTCATTCTCCAACACTTTCCCTAACATCTTGAGGGGTAAGCCGGGTTTTAACACACAGCACATGTCTGTGCAGAGAAATCTATGTCTGTAGAGTGTGGTGGTAGAAAATCTCTGAAAACACCCCGATGGCATCCGGGGCGAAGCTGTGGGATGGAGCTGCTCTGATGTTTCCAATCCTCCCAGGAAATAAAGAGACACTTTAAAATATTTGGTTATTTTTAATAGCATAAAATGTGTCAGGAACTGTGCAGGACAGAAGAGCCAGAAAGGTAAGAAATTTTACTGCTGTAAATTGTGGTGGAGGCTAACATACGTCTGGGTTTTTTTTCCCATCTTGCTGAGCCTTTGCTGGCAGAGCAGGTCATGTTGGCATGTTCCTTATAGCTGCTTGGTGGTGGTTCTGCATGTCCTCCTTCGCCTCCAGAAAGAGGTCTCTGAAGTCTTCGATAAACTGCTGAATCTAAGGTGGGGAAGAGAGGTGGCAGAGCTCAGAGCAGGGATGGGAACAGGGGGCAGAGGGGATCTTCTTGGCCCTTTTGGAGGGCAAATTTCACCAACAAAACCGGGCAGGAGGAGAAGGCATTTGCCTTGCTGGATCTACACTGCCACAACGGGCTTTTGTGGGTGAGTCTGAGTTCAGGGCCAGGGTGAGTGAAAACAAACCTTGGCCATGGGTTGATCTGCATGCCCTGCCCCAGCCCACCTGGGTCCCACTCCTCCTGCCCGCACAGGGACCCACACCCTGCTCTGCCTCCTGGGATGAGACAGGTTGACCTGGTGTCCTCTGCCTATTCCCTGTGCCCAAGAGAGAGTCTTTTGGGAGACTTTTTGGGAGAGTCTTTTGAGAGAGAGTCTTTTGGGCACGTGGATTTCTCTGGGCTCTTCCCTGCATTTGGGCAGCTGAGAGTCATTGCTTCTCTTTCTGGGCAGGGAGAAGGGGTCTGGCTTGGCTCTACCATGTTCAGCTGTTCGTGGCTGTCATCCACCGGCGCTTTCAGGTTTGCTTGCAGCTGCATTCTCACACTCTGGGAGATGTTGAGGCTGACCATCTTGATGATCCTCAGCTTCCTGCTTTTCTTGGCGATCTTGTCCTGGATACTGTCCCACCAAGTCTCCTGGCAGGAGAAGAGACATGCACAATGGGGACGTGCCCCAGCAAAGACACTGCTTCAGCACTGGAGGCCCTAACTTCCACACTTGTCTGTTTTGCCAGGAAGAAACCATCCTTGCCCAGGGCTGTGCTGAGGGTGGTTCAGCTGGGTGGAAACTGATGCAGGTACCACCACAGCTGCTCCTTTCCCCGGGAACATCCCCACCTCTCTGCCAGCTCCTGCAGTCCTCACTGGTGGATCGTCCCTGCAGACCCCATTTGCACTCCCCACAGCAGGGTTAGCTGATACCCTGGGAGAAGCACGTCCCACTGCAACCCCCCCAGACCAGGGGCTTTCCAGCTTTGCCTGGTGGGACCCAACTCCTGGAGCCTGAAGTATCCAATAAGGGAATTTGGAAAAGTCCCCTCAGAGTGATGCAAGAGCAGAGGCCAGCGGAGCTGAGGGCATTTCTGCACACTCAGCACTGGTGACACATTGATATGCCTTGTTATAGCCCAGTTTACCACCAATCTGGTGTCACTTTTGGACTGGGGAGGAGGGAGGAGAAGGAGTGAGCCATGGTGAGCAAATGCTGTGCAAAGGATGAAAACAAATAATAAAAATCAGCGAAATCAAGTTCATTCTGAGGCTTGAGCCATCAACAGTGGAGAGCATGAGACAAGCCACACTGGAGCCCCATTACAGATGCAGGAACAGTGACTGGAAATGAGTCTGACCAGGCTGGCCTGGGACCAGGCACGTGGTGGAGTGTAATTGGGTTTTGTACCAAGGCAGACCTCCCCAAAGCCTGGGTGGCTGCTCTCTTCCGAGTTCAATGAAGAAGTGCAAGATCACAATGGCTTTGCAAGGGCCTTGTTTTAATCCCTGATGTAACCTGCTCCAGACCTGGTTTGTCATTCTTCATGCTACAATTCCTTGGAGGGGCAAAATTAGGCATCTCCTCCAATCACAAAGGCTTCTGCTGGGCCTTGCCATGACCCCATGGGTTAGGGATGAGCCATCAACTAATCTTGACACAGCTAAGCTTTGGAGATCTCCCCCTGCCCTCCCCACATCTCCTCACCTGGAGGAGGATGTCTTTTTGAGCCTGGTCAAAACGTAGTTGGAGCTGCATCAGCTCATCCTTGTACTGCAGGTTCTCAGCTTCTTTCTCTGCCATGTACTGGTCCAGGAGCATGTTGGCTTGCTCAGACATTTCCTTGTACTCCTGTTGTGACTGCAGCTGGGCCTTGTGCATCCTCATCAGCATCTTGTAGTACCAAATGACTTCCTGGAGCTCCTCAAACTGCAGCACAGAGCTCCCAGTGTTAGTAACCCCCTGCCCTCCCCACATCACAATGACAAGTCTTGTGCTGTTTGGCACCCTGCCCTGAGCAGGGACAACACCTCTCCCAGCTGAAAGATCTCCCCTTCTTGACGAGGCTGCTGCCCCAGTCAGTTTGTGAGCATTGCCACGTTCCCTGCGTGATGCAGGGAACTGTCCCTGATCCCAGAGCTGTCACTGCCAGAAGCAAGGGGAGATACTGCACCTCTTCCCCAGGTGAGCAGTGCTCTGATAAAACACAAAGCATAACTGCAACCACCAGTGCTGAGACAGCTAGACATGGGAGGAGGACAGCTGGGACTTTAGGGGTATGAACCATGCACGGAGTGATGCCCAGGCATCCTTGGGAGAGGACACAGCTCTTTCGGCAATGGCCTGGGATCCCATTCCTGAGCAGCTTTTCAATCCTCCCAAATCATCAAGGTGACTTGAAACAGTGGCACGGAGGTGTCCCCATTCCTCTTAGTCCCATGTTGTAGGGTTTTTTCTTTTTTTCTCTCCAACTTCTAATATTTTTGTGGTTTTTTTTCTCAAGCCTTCACCTCCTTTTCTGGCTCTCCTTCCCTAACTCTGGTCCCCTTGGCTCACCTTGGTTGCAGGGAACCTCTTCCCACCTCCTCTGAGGTCTCTGGGTTTGACCAAGTGTTAAGATTTCGTCGGACTTGCCTTATCTCCTCTATGTTTAACACCTGTGTAAGGTCCTCCTCGTTGCCATGATCTGTCTCTCTCTTGTCCAAACTCACCTGTGAGATCTTCACCACATCCTCCAGGCATTTGTTGAAGATGAGGTACTTCTGCACTTCATCTCTGAGTTTCTGGTGCTCATTTCTCAGGGCTTCCAATTTTCTCTTAACTTCCAAAAGCTCGGTCTCCTTTTGCATCCTCCTCTCTCTCTTTTTGCTGTCTTTTGCCAGAGCTTTGACTGGCATATCATCTTCCTGGTGATTTTTCCCCCACCAACGTACACACACACAGACACAAAGGGAAAGGAAGTCAAGGGAGGATGGAGCTGGGTCACTCAACAGCCCTGGGAGGAGATACCATCACGGGGAGAGACCAGTACTGGAGCACCCTGGGAGCGTTTTAACTCCCTGTTTAACAGGGCTGTGCCTCCTACACTGACCCTTTGGTCTTGGAGACAGGCATCTGGGACAGTACTCTGATTTTGAGACCTACTGGCATCTGTTCCTGGCAGACAGGAACAGCTGGGTGTTGACACATGGGTATCAACAGCAGGGACAGGCTGACACCCTTCTTGGGGGATATTTGGGGCCCTTGGGAGACCATATTAGTACAAGACAAGCTTTCTCCTACCCAAGTCCTACCAGAGCTTTCCACATCTGTGTTAGAGAACCTCATGACCTCCCAGTCTTGTTCCTCACACCTCTAGGCTCACGGGAGGCTTGGACAGACGTGATGGCCCGTGACTGACTGTTGGAGGGAGGGGAGAGGGTGGTGATGTGGCTCAGGGTCATGTCAGCTGAGCTGATCAGGGGCAGGCATACCTTTAAAATCTTCTCAGATTTATTCATGTAGGTTTTCAGCTGAGCATCCTTGGTGTGGAAGTCCCTCCACTGGCGAGTTATGGCTTTCACCCTCTCCCTGAAGTCCTGGCAGCACCAGAGCAGGGTGTGATACACGAGAGCAAGCGCGACATGGCTGCCTGCACCCAGACCCAGTCGCCTGCCCACTGCTGCCCTCCAAAACCCACAAGCCTTCCCAATCATGCCCCAGCATCCTCCTGTTTTCTCACCTCTTCCTTCTCCTCCAGAGTACTTTGCTTCAGCTGGGCTTGTTTCCTCTTCTCCTGGAGATGAATAAATGGAGACAGGGAGTCCTCTGTCAGCCTGAGTTTCCTGCCACAGAAATTTTCCTCGAGGTTACACGCTGGGTCCAGTACCTTGGCAAGGTGTTGGATTGCTCTGCCCCATCACCGCACCTGGGGGTGCGTTCTGGGTGGGTTGATGGGGCAGAGCAACCCAACATTGTCTCGGATCCTGCCTGGCAGAGCAGCATCCCCACCCCTCCCCGTGGGGATCCCACTGCCAGAGCAGGGGGATGTTACAGGGAGGAACAGGGCTGGGCAAGGGAGATGCAAGAGGAGACTGGCATGGTGGAGATAAGGAAAGAGAGTTTGCCACAATGGGGGAAGGTGGGATGGAGGAGACAGGAGAAGAGGGTGGAGGAGAGGGGAGCAGGCAGAGGAGCCTCCTCACCTAAGCAAGGACGGCAGGTTCTGCTTGTACTGCAAGGAGAAATAAGCCACCAGGTCCTCCTCGTCCATGGTGTCCATTGCTCCAGCCACCAGTAGGGCCCAGAGAGCCCAGGTCCTGCCAGCACTGCTCCTCTCCCGACTCAGCCCAGGAGCCGCCCGGCAAGCCTCAGGGTTTGGCAGAGCGTGGGAGAGGCAGGCGGGCAGGCGA
>NW_009693158.1:16902-25176 GCF_000703405.1 Apaloderma vittatum | reverse complement strand
GGGGCCCCCGGCGGCTGGTGGCCCATTGCTGGGAAGTGGCTGCCAGGGGCAGCTGGAAGATGCTCGGGTGGTTACTTGGTAACGGAACGAGGTGATGCCAGGCAGGGGGACTGACCACGGTAGCCAGCACCAGGACTCCCCAGCACTATGTGAAAGCTGAACAAACACCAATGTCTTTCCCTTCTCATTTTCTCTGGTTCTTCCTCTGGTAAAAATCAGCCTCTGTGTCCTGTGACCTCTTCTGTCAAGGGCAGGTATTTCAGCATCTGCGGCGTCCACATCCCACTGCCTCAGAGCTCAGGGCAGGAGCTTGCTCCTTCCCTTTTGAAACACTAGATGAAAAAACAATTTAACTGAGCCACATCCTCAGGGATGCTTGCTCATGCTACTGCTCCTGGCTCCCTCTCTGTGTGGGGCAGGTCTACCATTCCCTAATATGTGACTGGGAATTTTATTTTATTTTTTTTTTGGCAGAACAAGGCATGTGAATGAGGTCCATTGCCCAAAATAAAGGGATTGCATTCATTGGCCCATGTGGGGGAAAACTTACAGATGATGGTGACCTTGGGATCTGCTTCTTCCACAGGAAGACTTCATGCTCTAATGTTTGCTTCTGTCAGTCTCTGGCTTCCTTACCGGCTTAACATATAAGACTATTTCTGTGAGCTACTGAAGCAAAAACACCCCTGACTCAGGGGAAAACAGTCTGACTCTCTGAGGGAAGAAATCCTTGTGTCTGTAACAATCCTGAGTTGCATCAGGGAAATAGTTTTCAGGTGAACATCACCCATTCCTCATTATAAACCAGCAGGAGCTGGGGAAAGTCTGCCAAATTCGTCTGGCACTTTAAACAGCAAGGAAATATATGGCCCAGGAAAGGACCATTTGTTATATGAGAGATGCTTCATTTAGAGGCAAATGACTCAAGGCTAAGCAGTGAATATGCCTGGCTTTTATTATTGTCCTTCAGCGCCTGAACCGTGCTGTCTGAAATTAAAAAAAAACAACCTACAATTCAGGGGAGAGCAGTCAGAGGCAGGTGCTGGGCACCAGGATCAGCACTCCAAGCAATTCAAGTTCATTATCATCATGAATAACTGGAGACAGACATTTCCAAGGGGAAGCACTGGCTGACTTCCCCGTCTGACTGAGAAATTCCCCATTAGATGACATTTTGTCATACAAATGACAGGCAGGCTCCAGGGAGCGAGCGGTGTCATCAGTCACCTTCCCGTGTAACACCGAGGGGCTGCCCCTGCCCCTTTGGCTTTACAGTGGCTCCTCATTCCTGAGGAAATGCTGCCCTTCTGCATCCAGGATAGAATAAATAATAAATATTATTATAGTATTATGTGCCCATAAGAAAATCCCTGGGGTTTTACCTTCCCCCGTAGGTAGGGATTCTTGCTTTGCATGCTCTGAGCAAAGCTACTGCAGCAGGCGTATGAATGAAGGAGAAACCATTGCTGGGTTTTATTCCTACTGCCCAGTAGATGTTGCGGCTGAGGAGGGTCAGTCAAATGGTAGAGGGCTCAGGGGGGCTTGGGGGATCTCCCACCACTCCTGTGCCCAAGGAAAGACCCCTCCTGTGCATCCCTTTGGCCACATCTCGGCAGCTGCTGTGTCACTGGCTTAGCACAGCCGAGAGCCCGGCTCAAATCGCTCGTGTGACTCCCAGCATTTTTTGTGTGGCATCCCCCAGACCAGCCATCACCAACGTTATCTCACAGATTCCCTCTGCCCCTGCCTCCAGCTCACCTGTTCTGGCAGACAGCAGATCTTGGATCGGAGATCTTTATGTGCTCCATCTGTACAGCACCTCGTGACATTTGCTCGTAAAACGCGTGCACTGCAGCAAACAGGTCTGATGCCTTTGTCTGAGGGCAGGAGTCCCCAAAACTTTGTTCAGAGGGGTTGTCTTCTGTGTGAGACAGTGAGCTGGCTGAGGACAGGACTGTTAAGTACAGAAGATGTGATGTGAGGTGCCTGGTCGTTGCCAGAGCACCAGCAATGTCTTCTAGGGTGTTGGGAAGGTGCTCTGGTCAGCAGCTCCCACAGACTCACCTCGAAGGGTTTCCCATGTGGCACGTGGGATAGAGCCCCAGGAGAAGCCTGCACAGGGTGCCCAGCTCTCTCTGACTACATGACCAGGGATCCCCAGTCTGATGTTGTTTTTTGAGTTCCTCCATGTTCGCACTGGTGAAAACTGATGCGAAGCTGGTATGTGCTCATGGTTTTCTGTGGTGGTCCCCAGCACAGCTTGGCCAGGGGTCTACCCTGCCAGAATTTCTTTGGGGTCTTGCATATTTGCAAAGATGAGCCCTTCCACATATTACCCAACAGTCATCTCCAGCACGTCCAGGCTCTGATGAAGCTCTTCGTGCTTGCATTGCCCAGCCACAGCTCTGCCCAGGAGAGCTGTTTGGTGCAGAGAAGACAGTTGGGCCCGGCGTCTGTATCAGAAAGATTAGTAAGGAATCAAAGGAAAAGATTAGTAAGAAAAGATTAGTCAGGAAGATTAGCAAGGAACCAACACCAAATAACCACTATCCTGAGGACAGAGGGACAACGTGAGCTGGGAAAGGTGATCTCAGCCCTCATGAGTTGGGAGGGGAGGAGAAAGCAGCCTGGAGGAGGAAGGTTTGGGATGCAGGGAGAGGAAATGCTGCAATGGCTGGAGGGGGAAAGACATGGATGACCAAATTAGTCTGAAAATACACCTTGTGCCTATTTTCCCTTGAAGCCTTTCCAGGCTGCTGGCTGGCCTAACACAAGGAGACTTGAATTTTAAGTACCCAGAGACACGCAGGTACCCACCACGCAGCACCACGGTGCTCTGGGCATCTGCTCCAACTCCCTCCTCTGCCTTGCAGCACCCTCGTCTCCACAGCACAGGTGGACCCAGCCCATGAATCACCCAAAGCCAAGAGCTCTCCTGGTTCTTGGCTGCTCCGAAATCAGCAGAGCTGCTTCCTGGAGCGCTGGACCCTCCTGAGTGGGAAACCCTGAGCCGGGGTCGGTTGGTCCTTTGCCTCCCCCAAAGGGAAGATGAGCAGGATGAGATCAGGCCCTGCATTTCACAGTGGTGGTGAGAGTACTCACAGACAGCTTTTTTTTTTTTTTCCATGTTCCTAATTATCATTTGCCGCTTTTATCCTCACACCAAGGTTTTAACTTCGACAAACGCTTTCCTCCTCAATACATTACGCATTAAAAAAGAGTTTCTTCCTATTATGCTCTCCATAGCAACTGCATCAGCTTGCCATGAATAAATTACCTCTGACTTGACATCGCTTATTAGAATGTAGAAAATGCCATTTCTGAGTCATAGCCTACCCGGGAGAAACCTTTTCTGTTCATCCTTTAGGTGCATCTCCCACCTTTTCACTCTTTGAAGGAAGTGGCATTATTTATTTATTTTCCTTTTAAATCCCCTCTGCTTTTGAAGCCCCTGGAGTTGAAGGCTGATGGAAAGCTGACACAGACTGTCCCTTCTGGCCTTCAGAAGCTCCCAGCACAGTACGGAAGGCCCTCGGTGATAGCTCATTCCTCTTAACCACATTAGTGTTGGCAAGATTTTGAATGGCCAAATCTCTTCCCAGCATCTTTCTCTAGTTCTTAGGTCCACAAGGGCTTAAGGGAGAAGATGAGCTTCTATCCAGGCAGAGCATGATGCTGTATCTTGGTGAGCACCGAACGTGTGGGGATGTTCAAACATGACACCTTCACTGAGTGCCCAAGAGCTTTTTGGAGTTGGAGAGCAGTTCCCATGCGGAGCTGGGACTGCCCAGAGCCAAGGGAAGGTCACTGCCCTGCTCCAGGAGCCTGTCCAGCCTGAGATACCTCCCAGTTTGCCAAAGCGCTTGAATTTTCTCTGGGACAGCATGATCACAGCCCAGGAGAGGGAGCACTTATTAAACAAGTGCAGTCCCAGATACGGTCCCAGTCCTGCCCGGTCTCCTTGCTCTGGGATGACTCCAGGCAACCTTTCTGGTGGTGGGCAGAGCACACCCTTCCTCTGCCCTGTGCCCATCCCAGCCTGCCCCTTCCGTGTGAATGCAGATGATGCTGATGGCAACGCGGGATAAATGTGCTGGCATGGAGTGGGAAGGGGTGGAGGAGTCCAAGGCACCGCCTGGGGCCTCTCCCTCCACAACGCTGCTCTCCCATGCTGTTTTCTCTCTGAGTCGTCTGGTACAGCTTAATCCCCAGAGAGTCAAGGCTGCCAGAGGTGCCCATGTCCTCTGAGAACCTCAGCACCTCTTGGGCAGGCTGGGCTCTGCTCTGTGGAGCAAATGTTTCCCCTCCCCTGGGGTTCCCTGACATGGATTTGTCTCAACATCTGTACCTGCACCCCAGTCCAAAGGGTTTACACCTCAGGGTGCACTTCCCACATTGTGGATTGGGGGAAGAGGATGCTCAGGCTTGGGGGCTGATGCAAGAAGCAGCAGGAGAAGGAGCAAAAAGTGGTTTCCAAACACCAGGCTCTCCCCATGTTTGCAGCCCAGCACGCCCTGAAATTCACTAAGTCATTTCCAGACACCTGAGAGGCAACGTGGGCTAACGGGAATGCACAGAGCTCTGCTCTGCCACCGTGTGCCGTGTGGCCTCAGCTTCCAGTGTTGGCCCTGGCCCTGCCACTGGGGCTGCTGCAGCACAGTCACTGCCTCTGGCTGTCTCCAAGGGCAGGTAACTCGCTGAAGATGAGGGTGAGTTGGGAGCACCAACCTTACTGGCATGGTGGTGTCATTTCAGGAATTTTCCCCGTTATCCCCTGTCAGTCCCTGTGTGTTTATACAGGGACTTCTAAAGCCTGACCTCGGGGAGTTGTGGGATGATGCGAAGCTCTTCAATGTCTATTAAACAGAAGCTTCCAGTTAATGCCCACTGAAAACGCGTAACCCCGAAGACAAGTGCACAGGGAGGTGGGGTGCAGTACTTTTAGTTTGTCTTTTTCACTCTGCAAGGCCTGAATCACATGAGCTTAAGGGTTAGCTGTTCCCAGACACTATGGTTGTGCCATATCCCACTTCACCGTCTGGCTTTGACTGGAGCTGCCGGCTCTTCCCACCGGTGTCAGTGGGAGAGGCTAGTTTTGTCTTCCCTGACTGCTACAGTGGGTTTGTTTGTACATCAGGCTCCATGATCAGGGCAGTAACTTGTCCAGTTTCTTCCTTCTAATAAGTTCTCTTTGTTCTCACTTGGAGGGGCTGCAAATAGGAACTCGACCATTGAGCTCACTAATGAAGCAGAATCATAGAATCAGTCACAGAATCACAGAATGTGTTGGGCTGGAAGGGACCTTTAAAGGTCATCTGGTCCCTGCAGGGACATCTTGAACTAGATCAGGTTGCTCAGAGCCCCATCAAACCTGACCTTGAATATCTCCAGGGATCGGCACCTCTCTGGGCAACCTGTGCCAGTGTTTCACCACCCTCATAGTAAAGAACTTCCTCCTGATATCTAATCTAAATCTACCCTGCTCTAGCTTAAAACCATTGCCCCTTGTCCTGTCGCTACACGGTCTTGTGAGCAGCCCCTCTCCAGCTTCCCTGTAGCCCCTTCAGGCACTGTGAGGCTGCTCTAAGGTCTCCCTGGAGCCTTCTCACCTTCAGGCTGAACAGCCCCAACTCCCTCACAGGAGAGGTGCCCCAGCCCCCTGAGCAGCTTTGTGGCCTCCCCTGGACTTCCCTTGCACTTGGCCTTGTTGAACCTCATGAGGTTCACACAGGCCCACTTCTCCTGCTTGTCCAGGTCCCTCTGGAGGACATGCCATCCCTCTGGCATGTTGACTGCACCACTCAGCTTAGTGTCACCTGCAAACTTGCTGAGGATGCACTTGATCCCACTGTCTGTATCATTGATGAAGATATTGAAGAGCACTGGTCCCAGTACTGACCTCTGAGGGTCACCACTTGTCACCCATCTCCATCTGGACATCGAGCCATTGGCCACTACCCTCTGGATGCTACCATCCAGCCAATTCCTTATCCACTGAAATAGGTGTGTAGGCTTTGTTGGAAAGGATTATTCTACACCTCCCAGACATCCCTGGTGCTTCAACTGCCTGTTCCCATGCTGGTGTGGTTCAGCCTGTTTAGAAGAAGGATGCCTGGACATGGCAGTGAAGCTAGGAGATCATGAGTATTTGCTGCTGGCTCTCAGTGCAAGGGAACAGCAGTGTGGATGTTCGGGTGAATAAGAGAAAAAGGGAACACACTTTCCAACTGGAGAAGATCAATTCAACACAGGTATCCAGGGATGTTTCCATTCTAAGACCTCATTTGTTGAGCAAATCTTTATAGCAAGTAAAAGGGATCAAAAAGGACAGCCTGTTCTTTTGTGCACAGAGTGGTCCATGAATCAAAAAATAATTTTTTTTTAAACACACTATGACTCAGTGTCCAGACATCCCTGTGGCAGCAGCACTCATTGGACCATGTTGAAATGGGCTCGTTCATTGGCCGTGCGATGGGGAGGATGCAATAGCTGCAGGAGGAGGGGTGGGTCTTCCAGCCTCGAGATGTTGCCTGTTCTCCAGCTTTGAGAACTGTTCCCCAGGCCCACACATCTGGACACAAAAGCAAAAGAGCAGCACGCAGGAATAGTTTGTTTCTCCTTTCTTACAGCCTAAACCACTCAGAAAATGCATTCCCACCAGACAATAGGGAAAGCTCACAGGTCTGCCCCAAGGCAGGTGAAACTGCCCCTTCCCAAGGGTTTCAGGGCAGCAAACTGCCCTTATCCTGTTGCAGTTCAAATTGGGATCTGGACTGTGTCTGCAAAAAGCAGATTTAAGGATCATTGTCCAGCTTCATGGTAGAAACGTCTCCATGGGTCAGACCATCCCAAGCTCCCAATGTAGCTGGTGAGAGGGATAAGCACTCTCAGGGCATAACACATCAGATCCCTGAATGACCTTCTGGAAGATCCCGTGTCTCTTCATGGACTATCCAGGGCACCTGCCACGACCAGTTGGCATAGACACATCCATTTTGGCCACCTTGAGCTCCCTTGCCAGGCCCTGCAGCCCCTCACTTGGCCTGGGACCTGCCTAATCGCTGGATTCAGCCTGGTCCCCCAAGTTCTCCCCTGATATTGACTTGTAAACAAGAGATCTAAGGATGAGGAGAGATCTGCCTGGCTGGAGCTGGGGATGCAAGGGGTGGTGTGGGTAGACTTCATGGTGAGTCCTGTTGGAGGCAGGTCGCTACACATGCCCAGACACCAGTCCTTGGAAGGAGGCAAGGACTGGGATGTGGCACTAGTCTGAAGCTGTTCTCATACTGCCTGGCCTGGAGACAGAGATGGTGACCTGATCCCCAAGGTGCATCTGGGCAGAGTAGCAGCTCCAGAGAGCCTTGCCATAAACAATTCCCCCAAGATCCAGCACTCACTTGGTTGCCAGCGCTCCAGCGTATTTTGGAGATAACGAGCTTCCTGCACTCACATCAGTTGAAACAGCTGCCACAGTTGCTGGAAAGGTCTTGCCCTCCCTTTCTTCTCCATCAAAGGTTTGATTTGAGCTCTGCAGGAGCTCAGATGCACAGCAGGGTAATTGGAAAACTGGAGGTCTTCAGATTTCCTGGGCTGGATTCAGCTGTCTGGTAACCAAGAGGAGCTCAAGCCCTTTCCCGAGCACTCAGTCTTAGGTTAGCTCTTTCTCCTGAGCTTTGAAAACCCTCCTGCTACACACCTGGTGGCACAAGATCGCATGTGTGACTCCACTGAACCCTTTGAGGAGACCCAGACAGAGGTGGCACCATGGTGCCAAACATGGTGCAGGCAAAGACCGGGCTCAGAAGCAAAAACAGCTCAAGCCTCTGGCTTGAATCACATCACCTAATCACAGATGTGGGATATTTCTGCAAGCTAAGAGGCTCCGTTGCTGCTCCCAGTCGCTGAGGAGGGAGCATTTTTGCATGCCCTTGGGTTTTTTCTGAGTGCTGACACAGCAGGCATCATGATCAGCCTGCAATGCCATTTCCATGGCATTGCCTCATCCTTAGCAGCAGCCCAGCATAGGTCTGACTTCATCCCACCACAGGCGACATGACCTCAGGGGGAAGGCTGATGCAACGAGATAGGAGCTGCTCACAGGCTGGTATCACCGCTGCGAAGGAGATGCCCGTTTTGTTTTTTTTTTCCCCCCAGGAGATGAGACTTTTCTCCACAAAGCCCTGCAACACTGCCGAAGCCTCCTCAGGTCCTTTCTTCCTGCTGTGTCGCGGTGCACCAGACCCTCCCTCACTCCTAGGCATGGACAAATCCTGC
>NW_009693158.1:0-16871 GCF_000703405.1 Apaloderma vittatum | reverse complement strand
CTAAGTGAACAACAGGAAGATTTCAGGATTAGACCTACCCGAGTCTAGATTTGCTCAGCTTTGCTTTTGGGCATTGCAGACTCCTCTTTAGCCCTGTGACCCTCCCCAGCACCCCCATGCACATGCAGAGCCCTAACCTGCTCTGGCTGTGCCACCCTCTCCAGCCGATGCCTCCTCCACACCCACGTTTCACACCCTGAATAATTACAACCACATTAGAACCACATCACCTTAATCAAGAGGGAAAACATGATCCAGAAATCCAGGAGAGAGCCCAAACAGCCTCCCTTGAGCCATTCCTGCAGCCCCACAGCGCCCCGGGGGGCTGGATTTTGAAGAATGTGTTAAGCTGCCGGAATCCGTCCGTGCCTCCTGGAGACACAGCCTGGTTCCTCGTCCCCAGCTGCTCATTCCCAGCCCTTCACACCCCCTGTGCTGGCACAAGTGTTTGGGTAGCCCTGCCCTAGTTCAGTCCAGCCAAGCAACTGCCCGGAAAACACAACCAACATCAGACCCCTTCAAGAGCCCACTTGTGGGGATGCAAACTTGTGCTCAAGAAAGGGAGGGTGTTTGAGAAGTGGGGAAAGGGGGGACATGGCTGGTGGGCAATCTTTTAACTGATCCCCTCAGCCCAAACGAGATTTCTCCCAGCAGGGCTGCAGTTCCCTTTGGAGGCCCAGGCAGCCCAAAGCGTTGATCCGCCTCATAGCATCACTGCTTCCTTTCCATCAGGCCATCACTCCTGTGAAAATGGGACATGAGGCTTATTTGGTGTGAATTGGTCGTATCAGCATTTATAAACCATTTAATAATCTCACCCCGATTTGGTCTGAAATCACTCTGATGATGGGTTGATAATCCCTCCCCTTCTTCTGGCCGGGTTTGTTCCTCTCTGCCACATCTTCCTGTTCTCTCCAGCACCTCCACAAACTTCCCCAGATCCCCCACCCTGAATGCATCCATGCATCTACACGCTCCTTTATCCCACCCCTCCTGTCGTGGCCTGTTTTCTTACCTCCACTTTCATTAACTATCTGGTCACGTCTGGATTCTTATGAAGATTAAAGCTAAAAAAAGAAGCCTCCACACTCCTCTGCATTCCCTGAATCCTTCTCTGTTCTGTCCCGCTGAGCAGTGAACTGAAGCTCTTCTTCATCTTCCTCCCTGCAGATGCTCCTCATTCTGCCTGTGGTGCCCAGCATGCAGCAGCCTCTGCTTCCTCACCAGCACCCCACTCACTCCTGTTGTCCCTCCAGGTTCAGCCTTCCTCACGTCTCCTCATGTCCTCGTCTTCTCTTCAGTGCTGCAGCGTTTGAGGGCTTGTGCTGCCCTCCAGCTCCTCTCCTGGCAGGTCCTGTGTTTCTCTGCGCCTCGAGCATTTCCCAGGGAGCTGAGATAGAGCCCTCCTCAGATCTAGCAGCTTTCCTGACCCTTCCTTGTCCTCGGAGATTCCCTGCCAGGAAGGTCCCAGGGGCCAACTCCTGCTTTTTCAATTGACGTCCGTATCCCACGGCTTTTGTCCTAGTGCTTTGAATCCTCATGTTCCATCTGCACTGCTCCTGAAATTTGCATTTGTACCTTTTTCCTGGTCAATCCTTTTTTGAAGCCAAAAACAAATGAAGAGTTCTGATTTAAATGTAGCATCTCCTTGTTTTCCACCAAAACAAGCCTCATCCACACACTCTCACTCTCTGCAGGGCTCAGCTTGACCTGCACAGGTACAGAGAACATGGGAAAGCCGTGTGCCTCCAGCTCCTCTCCACACACCCAGAAAAATGAGGAGGTGATGCCATCCCCAGGCTCTGTGAAAAATAGCAGAGGGCTTGAACAGCAAGAAAGAGATGAGCAGCTGGGACTCACACCCAGGGATGGTGGGTTCCTGGGGCTGATGTGTCACTGGAAGTCCCCCCTCCACAGGTCTGTGAGGCAGTGCAGAGCCTCTGAGGACAGGGCTTGAGTTCAAGCTGCCAGGCTGCAGGCTGAAGCAAGACCTGGAGGACTTTGTTCTGCTCTGAAGTTGCAGAGGGAAGGTGGGCTGATGCACTGTAGTCCGTAGAGACAACGGCTGCGCAGGCTGAGCAAGAGGATGGGATCTGCACACAAATCTGGGGTCTCAGAGTCCATTGGAGAAGAATGTGTCCCAGATCAGTCAATTCACATGTTTTTAACTGGTGTGAGCAGGTCTCTGAGCCTGACAGACGGAGCTCAGCTGAGGGGGTCACTGGGCATGGGGTATCTCCACCTTCCTTTGATGGAGGAAACGGTGGGCAGAGCAGGTTGCTGGTTTGATGTAGGGCTACAGCCTTCACCCCTCTCCTCCTGTCCTCTTCCTTCCCTTACTCCACTTCCGAAGTCTCCAGAAGTTGTGGTCCCCCCGCGGGGACTCTGGCAGCGAGGTGGCCGAGCTGCCCCTGGGACTGGGCAAGTCCCCTGGGATTTGAGATAGCTGGGGTCAGTCCTATAACCAGGGCTGTACTCCACAAGTGCTGGGGGTCTGTTGTCTTTCCTGGGGTTTAGGCATTCTTTATCTCAGACTCCTTCATCCTGAGGTCCTGAACCCATATTGGCAGGTGATTTCTCCAGTTACTGGCAAGTACAACCACTGCAATATCCCTTCACGGGCTGTTAAAGACCCCACTGATGCATTTAAACGGGGAAGGACCTCCAGGGCAAGGGTGGTGTGGGATTTTCCTCCTGTTTAAGGACACGTGGACCATTTTTTTTTTTTCCCACAGAGCAAGTACACAGCTGGAAGTCTATTAAGACAATTTTATGGGAGCTCACACTGAGCGCTCAGATTAATTAGCTGGTGGTCGTGCTAATAATCCCTGCTGCAGTGAGTTGTGCTGGGAAACGTACAGCTCCGAGGGCTTCAAGGAAGAGAGTCTGATGGCAGGGCATGGTCTGTCTCCAGACAGGCTGTCTCCCCTTGCACAGACAGAGCTGGTCCCTTCAACTGGTCCATATCTGGTCCTACCAGGCTCTGCCAGGACTCTGCTTTTTGTCTCTCCTCCATCCCACCCATGTCTTGAGATCCTGCAGCAAGTGGTTCCAGTTCTCAGATGGTCTAGGAGGACCTTACCTTCCTGCTGGCCCTGCGGTGTGACCAGCAAGACCAGGGATTTCCAGGATGGTCCAAACTGGACTAGGAATTGGCTGGGAGTAGAGTAGAAGTAGAGGGTGACCACTGTCCCTTGGTTTGCCCATGGGCTTGTCATACTGGGACATCACCCTGGGGAGCCTGCAGGCTACAGATAGCAGTGACTCTCCCAAAAGACCAGGTGCTGGGGACAGTGTCACCAAACAGCCAGCAGCCACCAAGCACTTCACACATCTCATTTACTCCCCATTTCCAGCCCAGGTCTCAGTGGCTGTGACCAAGGATGCCATCAGCTCCTGGGATAAATCTTGTCTGGCAGGTTTAATAGCATTGCTGGTCCGAGGTTTGCAGGCTGCTCCTTTCTTGGCTCTGAATTCACACTTGCACTCCAGTCAGCAGAGCACAACCTCTCCCCAACCTTCTCATCATAAACCTCTCCCCAGCCTTCTCATCATAAAGGTGTCCGAAAAAAATACAAGTTTCACTCAGGCCAACAGATTTGTGCGGCTGCCTCAGGAAAAGGAAGATGACAGAAAAGTTGGGAAAGCCCCACAAGCACTGTGGTGCATCTGGTGCTGGCTGGTGCACAGGCCCCCTTAGTATCCTTCCCCATGGTCCCCAAAATGAGCAGTCCCTAAGTTCCCAGGAAGGGGATGAAGGTGCATGAGCCTGAATGCTGGGGACAAGAGGGCTGCCCCTGCTGAGCATCCCCAGGCAGAGAGAGAAAATGTAGCAAGTCTGGTGACTGCCCTGGTGACTGGTCACCCCCCTGCCCATCATCTTGGGGTACTGGATGACTTTGTTTAGCTTGTCTGGGGGCTGTGGTGTGTTTTGTGCTCAGATCAATCAGGGACTGGGGTCCCATGGGGACAGAGCTGTGAGGATGCGGGGTGTTCACTGCCTCTGCATTTCTGACCCCAATGCACATAAATAAACCAGGGGCCATGCTCAGCCCCCCGGTCAGGGGCTCCCCACGTCTCCTCGGCTCCTTTCCTCCTCAGCAGCTCTCCACTGGGAGGATGGACGTGCCTATGAAACGCGAGCGCTTGAAATCCTGCCCAACACCAAAATGTTTCCCATGTTAGGGAGCAAAAAGAGGTGAAATGGCCAGTGCTGTCCTGGGACCAGTGCTAATCCTGAGACAGACAGAAAAGGCAAGGGTGAGGGAGAAACCCAGCCTGGACCGTGTGCCAGAGACTGGGGGAGACTGGGAAGAAGAACCACTGTCTCATCTCTCCAAGACACATCCTTTCCATCACAGCCGCTTTCTTCAGGAGTTGCTCTGATCCAAGCTGGCCTGGGGACAGTGGGGCTTGAGGTGTCTGTGACTCCCATCATATGAAAAACAAGGGGTGAGGTGATATCTGGAAAGCTGCCTGAGCAAATAGGCCAGATTGCACCAGCAGTAGGTGTTGTCCCCACCCTGGAGGAGGGGGTGTTGTGCCCCTGCCACCAAGTGGGCTGCAGGGACGTGCCTGCAACACCCCAAAATCTTGCTATGCTCTCCCTGGGGTGGCATCTGAAGGCTTCAAAGATTGTGGGGCTACGTATGGCCCTAGGTCACCTTACCTAGGTGCTTTTCTGTGGGACCAGCTGCCCACTGTGCCAGCCTCCTGTTGCTCTCCAGGCACCCGTGGAGGTGTCTGTGCTGCTCAGAAAAGCAAGGAGCACACGGAGGTGCTACCCCTCAGCTTCCAAAGTTTGGCATGTCCCCTGAATCACAAGAAGGAAATTCAAACTATGCACAGGGCATGAGAGTTCAGAACAAACTCAAGTCCACAGCTGGCCAGAAATGTCTGGCCAAGATGAAGCAATGAAAAAACTAAACATTCGGACAAGCGATGGATCCCAAGGAGCACAGCAGCTCTTGGAGATGATGTCACCTCACTTCTGCAGTCTGAGGGAAGTCCATGATGGTGCATGGGTCTATAGGGTCCTGCTTGGGAACTTCAGATCTTGGGGTGGTGCAGGCAGCTGAGATCCTCTCTGCAGCCCACAGCACTGGCTGGTCAGGCTGGGATAGAGCCAACAGAAGGACAGGACCCTGACCCTGATCTGCTGAGCTTCTGGAGAGCCAGACACTGAGATGCAACCAGCATTTCCCCCTCCAACCTTTATCAAGACCAGGGCAGAGGAGAACCGTGAGCTGACGCTGCCTATATATCCCTTTAGCTTTCAATCCACAGGGTTGCTGGAGTGGCTATAAGGGATTTATTCCCACCATACAGGTGTAGATGTTGCCCAGGAAAAGTGTCCAGGAGAGAACAAGCAGTCTGCTCCTCGCCGTCCTGCTGCCTGCTGAGCGGTTTGTTCCCCATCCTGCCCCTTCGTGCTGCCTCTCTCGCCACCTCTCTGCCTTTCTTCCTGTTGAGATCCCTTCTAGCTGCTCAGGATTGCCCCAGGCTCAGGGAATCTCCTTTCCCCTAAAACTGCAGCAGCAGGTGCAATGGGTGGAGCGGTGCTGGCAGAGCCCCGACGCTGTGTCAGACCCTTCCCCAGGGCCTGCAATCCTGATCCTCGTGGGAACTCCCTGCCACCCACCAATTCCCCTTCTTATTTATGTACAGCTGCTGCTTGAAAATGGGTTTCCTGGGCTGGAAACCTCCGCCAGCTTTTTGGAGGGGAAAAGCATGTGAAAACCTGCCTCGACGGGCTGCCTGCGAGGCAAACGCCTGCTTCTCCAGGGCTCATTCGCTCGCTGGCTCACCTGCAGTGGGAGAGAAGGGGAGCCCTGGGCTGAACGGGTGCTGGCTTTACCCCACTCCCCATGGAGTGAAGAAGTACCCAGGCCTCCTGCCTGGCTGCAAGGACCCGTTAGAGCTCAGTCTGAACATCAGCGTGGCCTGTGGTGGAGCAGGAGGCACAGCTTTGTGCATCCACAGCTCAGCTGTGCTCATTGTGTCGCTTCCACCCTCCCATTTGTGGCCGTGTTCCCTTTGCAGGATGAAGGCTCCCATGAGGAGCGAGAGGCTGTGCAAACAGCTGGGCAGACCCCCGCTCCCAAGCCGAGGAGCAAGGATAGGCAGCGGGGCTCAGCACAAGATCCCCCAAGCCTACTGAATCCTTCAAAGAAGGCTGCAAAGCCAACCAAGGAAGGGCTTGCCTTGGAACGAAGGGCAGATGAGTACGGTTCATGCCTCGCCCTGCCTTTAAAAGGAGAAGCAAGACCTGCCCGTGGTTTCCTGGCAGCTTGTGGGTCACCTGGCGAGCAGCTCTGCAGAGCAACCTCCTACCACCCAGGGAGGCTGGACCTCGCACGCACAGAGGCTGCAAGAAAGCACGTGGGCTGCCAGGGTCCATCCGGGAGGTCAGGAGCAGGAGACGCCCAGGAATTTAAGGAGAAGAATGTGTTTGTTCTTCAATTTTTTCAGTAATACCTTCTGGGGGTTGTTGCTAAATCCCGCTGGCAAAGTGCTGAGCCTGTTGTGAGAGGCAGGCAGGGGAAAACCCAAAATCCTGTCTGTCCTGGCAGCTCAGCCCTTCTGCTCAGCAGTGCTGGCTCCCCCAGCTCGGAAGGGAATTTTGCTCCAGGAATGTGTAATGGGTCCGGGGCTGGACCCAGGAGCCCCAGGGCATGTAGTCCCAGCAGACCCCCTTCCACACGGGCAAACAGCAGGAGCAGAGCCCCTTCCTACCCGAGATGTCTCCCCAGCATCGCCCCTGGGATGGGGTGAAGCACGCGGGAGCCTGAGCTCCTGAGATCACACTCCCAGCAAACTCCCACTGATTTTGGGAGCTATCTGGAGGCATGGAAACTCCCTTCCCAATTTTCGGAAGGTGCTGAGCCAAAACACCTGCAAAACCAGCCCTGCTGGGGCTGGGATCCTGCACCGAGAGCTCTGCTGCTCCCGGGTGAGTGAGAGCAGGAGGAGCCAGAAGGCCAACATGTTCTTAAGTGCGGATGTCACTTAGAAGCTTGAATCAAAGCTCTCATTTCCCTGGGGACCCCAGTAGTGACATTTTCACTGTGTATTTTTTGGATGGGGCCCAAGCAGCCAAGAGGACAGAAGCCAGAACAGGAGCCAGGCTGCTGGGCTGGTGCCGCAGCGCCCTGGGGAGGAGAAGAGCCCTGCCCAGCCTTGTCCCAGAGCCAGCGGCACACAGCACCACTGTCCCATTGCTGGTGTCCTGGTGGGACAGCCAAAGGGAACAACCCTCCTTTTGCTGCCGAGAGGCACCTCTGAGGGGCACGGAGGAGTCTATGTGCGGCCGAGGCTTCACCACAGCACATCTCAGCCTCAGTGAGGCTGTGTGACGTGATGGAGCAGGGAGGAGATGACCCGGGCTCAGGATGGGGCTGCCGTGGTCCTCCCCATGCGGCAGCTGTAGTCCCAGGAGGGTTGCAAGGAGCTGTGAGAGTTGAAGAAGGAAGGGGCTTCCCCGGCAATGGACCGTGCACTTCTCCAAAGGGGCGTCCAGGGTCAGTCCTTATTACCCAAGAGCTGCTTTAGCCAAATCACCCTGAATACAGACACCCACCAGGCCAGGCCACCCACTGCTGCCGGGATGCTCGGCCACCTACAGTCCTGGGTCTGTTTTGGAGAGGGTCGTATGCTCGCACCCACTGTGCTCCCCGGGTGGGTGTAGCTGAGCGTGGTCAGGGCTGTCCCAGCCCCAGCAAGCCGAGGAACAGCGTGACTGCTGTCCCACCTGCCCACCTCTGGAATTCCTCACTGCAAACGGCTGGTTTGCTTTTGCAGTTTGCTTTTTTCCCCTGAGGGCCACCCACACCAAGGAGCTGGATCCCAGCTTGGGGAGCAGGACAGCCCTGAGGCTCCCGCACCGCACGTCCCCGCATCATCTCTGCCCCATCTCGTGGAAAATCTCCTGGAGAAAAGACTTGGGGAGGGGCCACTTCTTAGTAACTCTGTTCAGGGCCCTATTCCCCTCTTTCTTTGAGTTGCCAGACCTCTCGCAATAAATCAGAGGATTTTCCCAGCACAGCACTCCGGCTGCCAGACCACAGCGTGCCGCTTGTGCTTTCGTCTCTCGTTGCCCATCACTTCCCTCCTGTTTGCTTCACTGTGGCCTTTGCTCTGGAGTCAACTCTCCTTTTTGGGGGGATGCCGTCAGCAGTGCTCTCTCAGAGCTCTCTCCCCTCACCACATGTGAGTTTGCACGGCTGAGGGTGGGAAATGCAGGTGGGGGTCGAAGTAAACACTTCCAGGAACAGTGGCTAAATTGCTGAGTTTTGGCTTCGATCCTCATGAGTTTTTCACCTCCTCTGGTTTTGAGGCATTTGGGCAATGCTCCACGTCCAGCCCAGCGTGCCTGGCAGCACCGAGGCAGGGCGCCGGGGCTCTCGTTGCCTCCTCCAGGCGGGATGGATGGCAGGCAGCGAGGGCTGGAGGCTGTCCTGCAGCTTGGCAGGTGAATGGATGATTTGGGGTACAGTCTTCGTCCCCCTCCACCTTCAGCCATGGAGCATCCAAGCAGAGTTTGCAGCTCCACAGCTTCAGATGCACAGCATGAGTCCACAGCTGTCCCCTCCCTGATGGGGAGGAACCCAAGGAGGGGGAGGTCACCCCAGGGCACCAAGGGACAGAGCAGTCAATTCTGCAGCACCTCAAGCCCTGCAGAGGCCCACAAGGACAAGACTTCTCTGAGCTCAACCACAGCTTGAACTTATCTGCCAAGCACCCAGCACTATACCTCCTCTGGCACAGCTGGAAGGGCAGTCACCCTGCTCTGAATCCTGCGCCCTCCTGAGATCTAGAGAAACCAGGGATGGAGAAGTGGAGGGGCTGTTCCAGGTGACACCTGGGTCCACTGGTGACAAGGCAGCCTTCCCTATGGCCCCCCGACCAGCCCGGACTGGGATGCTCGCACAGAAGCTCAGAATGGTTAAGGCTGGAAGGGACCTTAAAGATCATCTGATTCCAACGCCCCCTGGGCAGGGACCCCTCTCTTCCAGCAGCCCAGGTTGCTCCAAGCCCCGTCCAACCCAGCCTTGGAGACCTCCAGGGATGAGGCCTCCACAGCTTCTCTGGACAACCTGTGCCAGGGACTCCCCGCTCCAAAGGTTTATCACTGGAGAAAGAAACCAAAGATTCAGAAAGGGGATCATTGTAGCTCAGGGGGCACAAGAGGAAAACTTGGAACTAAAAGCCCTCCATGAGCTCAGAGCCTGCCATGCCCCTCCAAATGCTGAGCTTTGTTAGCAGCGAAGCAGTGCAGACAAGAGAAGACAGTCAGTTCCAGCAGTTTCTCTGGAGAACAGCAGTTCTGCAAAGCAAAGGCTGGTTGTGGGGGCTCCACCAGCTGCTCCCTGCTCCAGCCAGGAGCCATTCCCAATATCTGCCTGCATTAGTGACGTGAGGAGATAAAGAAACCACAACAGAAGCAAAACAACCTGCTGTCCAAGGTTCCTCCCATGAGAGGGACAGGGGAGAGAGAGACATCTCTTGGAACCGCATTTCAGTCTCACCCCTTGGGAAGGGCTCTGACACATTGTGATAGAAACCAGAGCAGCCCTGGATCCTGCACAGGTGGGTGGGAGCAGGCTGGTTGCTTGCTCTGTCCCAGCTCCGTGCCAGCAAATAGGCACCATGCTCAGTAGAGGGGAGGATTTGGCTCTCCTGTCCCGTGGACCATTAAGATCCCATCTGGGGACACAGCTTGCACGTGCCCTGGGCTTGCGTGCATTCTCCTCTCAAAGTGGGTCAACTCAACCTGGGCAATCTGACCCAGACCCCACCGCACCAGATGACATGTCCCGGAGTGGATCTGGTACCCTCTCCCCCTGGGGCTGCAGGGTGCTTGCTCGTCAGCATTTCTGCGCTAGCTTAGAGAAGAGGATCCCCCTCACCCTGCCCAGGGCCTCTCCCTCGCCACAACTCTGCAATTTGATTGAAGCCCAGGTGGCAAGAGCCCAGGAAAATCGGACACCTTGAAGGAGACAAAACAGGAGGGGCCCTGTGCAATGAGTTGGTGGACATGGGGGTAAGGTCCTTCAGCAGAGAGGGGAAAATCCACCACAGGCTCCAAAACAGCTTCAGATTCTTGGAAAGCTCCCAAAATGGGAAAGGAAAAGGAGATGCTGGAAAACAGAGAGTACTGTGGCTTTTGCAAATAAATAGCAAAGCAAAGTAAAACAGTCAGTGTTTCCATTCCATACGGTGTCTTGCTCATTTGGCCTGGCTTTTCATCACAAACCTGGATGAAAATAGGATTTCCTTGCTGCAAGACTTCTTGTACTTTCCCATTTAGAGAAAAGCGTTGAGAATCCTTGATGCTGAACTGGTTAAAAGCAAACCATCCCTGATGCTGTTCCTGAGAGAAGGTGGCTTCCGAGTGGGGTGTGCCACAGTCCCATTGTGATCCTCTTAACTCCTGTGGTTCCCAAGAGACCCCACACATGTAATTGAGCAAGACCGGAGAGCATCAAGAGAGGGAAGCAACTGTTGCCCTCTGTAGGACACCCATGAGGTCACTTTTGAATTAACTGTGTCCAGTTTTGGAGACCTCAGTAGAAAAATGACACTGACAAACTGTAGAGAGCCCAGTGGTGAGGCTCTGAGATGGTTCTGGAACTGGAGCACAGGACATATGAGGAGAGGTTGAGAAAGCTGGACTTAGTCTGGAGAAGGTGAAGAGGGTGTGTAGTAGCCAGATGTCTTCAAATCCCTAATGGGAGGGCATAGAGACAACAGCGATGGTCTCTTTTCAGAGGTGGGCAGAGAAAGGACAAGTGGCAACAAACACAAGTCACAGAGCAATTCCGATGAGTTTTTTTTTAAAAAAATGCCCTTCAGCACAAGGATGTTTGGACCCTGGGAAGGGGATCCAGTGAGGCTCAAAGATCTCCATCCTTGGAGGTATCCTCAACTGACTGATCTATGTTGGTCCCACTCTGAGCAGGGATTGGACCAGAGGCTTCCAGAGGTGCCTCTGAACCTCAGATCTTGTGTTTGGAGAGCACCAGCCTTGCTGAGGGACTGCTAAAAGGACTTGTCACTCCTACTGACTTCTGTGGTCTGCGAACCTCCCAGATGCCAGGACTTGCAGATGGCACACATGGAGCTTTCCACCAACGGCCTTAGGAGGGGTAGTCCAGACTGATGTCCCCTCGCATGGAGATTTGGTCTGTGGCATCCTGGTTGTGGATCTGCTTAGTCAGAGCCCCAGACCTGGCCTTGAGACTTCCTGAAAATTGAATGTGTTCACGTGACTCGTCCTGGAGAAAAGGGACCAGGATGCCCACTTACCAAAGTGTCCTTGATTCTGGGCTGCAGCCAAGCCCTTCCTCAGTTTCCCAACCACTTTATTTTGTGTGTTTTCAATCACTCTTTGGTGTCTTTGCTGCACAGTGGCTTGCTCAGGTGAAGAAAAGGAGAAGATTTCCACCTGGTCTGGCCAGGAGGTTGTCCTCAAGACAGAACAGTGATTGAACCTGGCTTTTATCTGCTTCCTAACTGCAGTCTTTAGCCAGAAGACGTAGCAACACTCAACAACAAGGGTTCGGGTCATGGCGGGTGGAGGGCTGTCAGGCAGACAAGGAAAGGATGGAGACTCAACAAAGCTGAACAGTAAATATGGTCACATCCTCCCATCCTGCTCATACATGAGATCTTCCTGCCTACCTGCAGAGCACCACGTCCTGCACAGAGCCAGCCGCACTCCACACGGCCCCGTCCTGCCCGGGGAAGGCTTGCGTCACCCCACAGCACAGCCGAGCCCCCACTGGCCTCTCCCTGGAGGTGCAGCACCAGCCCGGCTGCAGATGGACACTAACCCCTGGAGAAGGTGAGATGGTCACTGCCCGGACATGTCCCCACTCGCTGGAGGTCAGGTGCTGTCCGTGATTGCAGAAGCAAAGCCCGAAGGCAGCAGATTGGTGGCAGAAGCTGCTTTCAGGCAGCAAATGGCTGTTTGCAGATGTAGGAAGACAGGAAACATCTGCATTGTCGTAGCTGGCGGGTCCTCCATAAACACAGGATACATTCATTAAACAGCCCATTTCCCTTCCCCGTCTGACAGCGGGTGCCAAGTCGGCTTTTATTCAGGTGGGACAAGTGGAGCTCCGTGAGCTCCCCTCCAGCGCCACACCTCGGGGCCACACACGCCTCGGCCAAGGGGGACCAGGGGGATGCTGAGGCTCAGGGTGCTCGGCTCTCAGCCCTGGAACACCCAAAATTGAGCAAGGTTGGGCTCTGCAGCTGATTCCTTCCATGGGGGGGCATGGTTGCCTATGCATGGTGAGGGGACAGATGGCCAGAGGTCTCCACTGCTCTCACGTGGGCAGTGGGCAGAGACCTCACCTTTGGTGCCCCACATTACCAAAACCTGGGTTTGGGTTTTGGTGTTATGCCCCGACTGCTTTGTTTTCACAAAGGGGAAAGCAAAATGCTGGTACAACCCACCCACAGCTGGTCATGAAACACCACGCCAGAAAAAGATATCCAGCTTGTGTTCTTCCTTGGTCTTCCTTAACGCTTTTAACCCGCAAGGGAGCAGAGAATGATTTCACCACCAAGCATCATCACATTTCCAGCAAATGTCTCTTCTCTCTGTTATCTTCAATACCTTTTTGTATCTTTATTACCTTCTGGGAGTCCATCAGATAGGGAGATTTACTCACAGAAACTCCATGGCGAAGGGGAAACAAGATAAGGGAGGTGAGCAGGAAAGTTTTACTGAACGCATCCCTTTTCAGACTCTGTTTTCCCCAGTTTTCCTGCAAGCTCAAGTAAGCGGTGAAAATGACTTTTGAAGGAATTGCTCGCCTTGAGACAAAGCAAAGCTGCATCAAGCACAAACCAAGCTGTCTCACTGGTCACCCTGCCATCAGGGTACCAACATTTTGCACCCTCTGGGCTGGGTTGCCCCATCACAGCTCTGTGCTCTCCCTCTCAGCAGTCCCTGAGGATGCTCCAGGTTTGACCTCCCCATCCTGGAGAGTCTGTCCAAGGAGGAGCGATGCAGCAGACAGGTGGCTGCTCAGCGTGTGTGGTTCCCTGTCTTTAGAGATAAATGAACAACCCTCAGTGCTAAACTAAATTAACCTTGAAAAATTCATGTCACAACTGACTGCAGCAATTAGTTGCTTTTAATGAGCTGCTTCACCCAGGCTGATGTGTGAAGGTCCTAGAGGAAATCAGTATCTACTGCACATGCCCCTGACAACTGATGGCTGATGGGAACTGGCAGCCACCTCCCAGTCGCTTCCCAGAGGGAAATTCCCACATTTGCAGCTCCAGTTTCCTGCACACTGGTTTAGAAGCCCAAGTGCTTAGATGAAGGCCCCTGAGCCCAGGGCTTTGCTTAGCTCCAAGAAGTCCCTTCTCTGCGCTTACGCTTGAGATCATCCGTAGGGAGTACCCGAAACCCATCTATTTCTACCAGGCAATCCATAAACCATGGCTCCTGCATGTGGCTAAGATATTCAGAAAAAGCTTTTTGCAGTGAAAATGGCCTCATCCTGCAACCTCTCTGGCCATGTCTGTCCAAAGGCACCAGGAATTCACTGCAGGAGAAGCAGAGGACACAGCCCCAGGGCGAAAGTACCACATGTCAGGGGGAGCTTCTTTCTCAAATCACCGTGTAGCTGCCATCTATAACCTTGGAAGCAGCGCCATCAACGCCAGATTCCTCCAGCGTGGGGCAAACTTGGATGTAATCGAGCCCTGGAATCTGCTGCAGTGTCCAATTCTCATGCCAGAAGTGTCAGAGAAACAAGAAAAGCTGTGGCAGGATACTGTACGGTTTTGCTGTCATTCAGCAAGCCGCATGAAAAAAAAAATCTGCTCAACGGGTTGAAACGGACCGAGCCAGAATCCGACATGTTTGTTTTTCAAAGCTTTGTCATTTCCTGGACAGTATTCTTAAAGAGGGATTGAAGTGTTCAAAACCTGCTCCAAATGTGGGAGATTTTGCAATGCTCCCTGGAGCTCTTTCTAAGTACACACGCGTTTTGCAAGGCGAGTGCTCTGAAAAATGACAAATCCTTCTGAGTTTGGCATTATTTGCTCAGATCTACTTTTCAAGAGCTGCTTGCCCACTGCACCCCTTCCCCAGCACGTACCTGTTCCGTTGGTGCTACCTCAGGTGGATCCAAAAGGGATCTGTCTGTGTGAGGGGAAGCCATGAAGGCTGGACCACCCAGGTCTGGAAATTACTGTTGTCCCTCACAGAGCCCTCGAGCTATCTCAGCTCCTTGCTTTGATAGCCCCAGATCTACAGATCTCCTCCCTCTGCCCTGAAGTGGTCCTGGACTAGCAATAAGCAAGACCAAGTCTTGATCAGGACTTGGTCCAGCATATCTTTCCTGCAGTTCCGACTTGCCTTAAGTCTAGGGAGGATCCTAAACGGGTGGAGACCTGCTGGTGACACAGCTGAGTGGCTTAAGCATACACACCCATGAGGAACAGCTCCTCAAAACCAACCCCTTCCCAACATCCCTGCAGTGTTGAGGACCCAGGGTCAAGGATCTTCTCCAGGCCAGTCACTGCTACTCTGGGTTGCAAAGTCCTTCTCCTCTCTCCTGGGGTGCAGCACACCGTAGGGACCGACACGTCTGTCCCCACCTGTCCCATCTTGACTTGACTCCTGCAGTCCCACCAGCTGATCTCAAGTGCTTCGTGTCTGCAAAGAGCCCTCCTGGGCTGCGTTCCAGGACCATGCTCGTACTTCAGATAACCTGTGGTGTGTGATTATCGTAAACTATTTTTGTGTCATTTCAATGGCTGGCAATGAGGCTGAGTTCACACGAAAGACTTTGTCTTGATGGCAGTCCAAGTGTGGGACTCTCTCTTTCCTTTCCCAGATTTTCTTGCAAGAATAAAACATTTTTGACATTTTAATGTCTTTGTTGAGGCTGGTAGGAAGTGGTCAGCACATTCTAGCTGGCTAGAGGCAGCAAACAGACAGGCAGAGAGGGAGCAGAACAGTTTGAGCCTCTGTGATAAAAGCGTCTTTTGCAAATATTTACAAAACAATTCTCACTCAAGTTTTTTTCTGGATCTGGTATCTTCATGCCTTAAAGAGGCCTTCTGTGACAGGAAATATGAATTTATTAATGATTTAGACTTTAAGCTCCTTGAGGCAAAGCGTACTTCCAATTCAGGGAGTTTAGGGCTGGGAAAAGTCAATAAATCCCTTTGTTTGACCTCCTACATGTAACCATTTTGGTCCTGTATTGAGCTTGCAACTCAGGAAGGAATTCTTCAGTCTGAGGGTGGCAAGACTCTGGAATAGATTGCCCAGAGATGCTGTGGATGACCCCTCCCTGGAGGTGTTCAAGGCCAGGTTGGATGAGGCCGTGAGCAACCTGGGCTGGTTAAGGGCATCCCTGCCCATGGCAGGGGGTTGGGTTAGATGATCTCTGAGGTGCCTTCCAACCTCAGCCATTCCATGATTCTGTGATTCCTCTAACAGCTAAACGACACCCTCAGTGGGCTATTCAGAAGAGGGGACGCCAGATGGAGCATCTGCCCTTTCCTCAGCTGGTTGTGCCTGGCTTTACCCCCCCAAGCCCCGTGTCCCCATGTCTACAGGAGTTCAGGTCAGCCTGTTTTTCCTTCTCCAGGGCTCCTGCTGCCCCATGACCCCTGGGGACAAGACCTGCCCCAAATATTAACAGCATGGAGCTTATCATCAGCAATGCTGCCTCTGAGTGCTGCCTCCAGCCCTTCACCCTCCTCAGGCCACCGCGGGTCCTGCCCAGCCTGAGGTGTGAGGAGCATTCAGCCGGGACAGGTGCAGCCCAGGGTGGTGGGTGTCTGTCTGGCAGCACCTGGTGACTCAGGAGCTTACACCACCTAGACTGACATGATGGAGAGATCTAGAGGTGAATCTCGGGTGAATTCCTCCTGCAGCAGATTTACTCTGTGCTGGAGATCTACGGGCTCCATCCACGTGGTGTGAATCACTCCTGAACAGACTATTTCTCTTATTTTGCCCTGGGCACCCCCTGCTACATTTCTGGTTGGGGTGGCCCTTCACTCAGGCACCTGAGACACCCTGCCCTAGTCCAGACAGCTCCAGCTATGAATACAGGTCAACTTGCCCTGGGATTATCCAGAGCCATCAACCCCAAGTCTCTTGTCAGCCTGGATGTCCATGAGACCGCTGGTCCCCGCAGTGCTCCATGAGCTCTCCCAAGGACAGGCAGGTCCCCTCCCTCTTCACCGCAGGTCTCAGTCTGCCTTTCTGAAGGTCTGATCCCTCAAGATGTCATCTGTTTTGTGTATCTATCTGGTCTATTTTCCTGCTTTCCAGTGTGGGCTCCTGCTCTGTATCACCAGAGGGACCTGAGAAGTGAAGGTCCTTGGCTGTGTGCAGATGAGGAAACCTCACACCTGACGAGGAGGAGAGGAGAGAGGCTGGAAACAGTCAGCAACCAGACAAAGCTTTTGCTCCTGAGGCAGCACAAGGCTTATCTGCTGTTTAATTGCAGGGCTCAGGAGGCTGTGAGCATTGCTAGGCTCTGGCAGAGCAGATTTGTCTCCAGACATGGAGGAAAACCTGGAAAGAGATAACCCCTAACACCCCACAGACAGCTCCAGGGCCAGTGTCCCTGTCTGTCTGCACCGTCACTGGGTACGGGTCACAGCCCATGGCAAGCTTGGGCCATGGTGACATGACAGTTCTGCCAGCTGCAGCCAAGTGACACTGGGAAAGTCACTCTGGAACAGTGACCTGTTAACCCATCCCTGGGGGAGCTTCAAGTGGTGCGTCTGGGAGAAGGGAAAGCTCACAACGAGCTGCTGTAATGTCTGACGCCACCAGAGGCCCCAGGCAAAGTCGGTGGGATGGGATGGGATGGGATGGG
>NW_009693157.1:926-1902 GCF_000703405.1 Apaloderma vittatum | reverse complement strand
ACAACCCTCTTAGTAAAGACATTCTTCCTAACAGCCAACCTAAACCTCCTCTGGCACAACTTAAAGCAGTTTCCCCTTGTCCTATCACTCGCCACTAGGGAGAACAGACCAAACCCCATCGTTCTTCAATGTCCTGTCAGGTAGTTGAGTGATATTTCTTCCCTCAGTCTCCTCTTCGCCAGGCTAAATAGCCCCAGCTCCCTCAGCCTCTCCCAGTATGGCATGTGCTGCAAATCCTTTACCAACTTGGTAGCCCAACTCTGTGCCCTCTCCACCACCTGGGGCCCAAAACTGGACACAGGACTCAAGGTGAGGCCTCACCAAAGCCCAGCACAGGAGAATGATCACCTCCCTGCTCCTGCTGACAACACCATACCTGCTCCAGGTCAGGATGCCGTTGGCCTTCTTGGCCACCTAAGCACACTGCTGGCTCATTTTCAGCCAGCTGTCCATCGACATCCCCAGGTCTCTGCCTGGCAGTTCTCCAGTCACTCCTCCCCAGTCCTGTAGCGCTGCTGGGGATTTTTGTGGCCAAAGTGCAGGACCTGTATTTATGCTTAATGAAATTCCTGAGATTGGCCTTGGCCCAGCAATCCTGCCTGTGTAGATCCCTCCACAGATCCTCCCTGCCCTCCAGCAGATCAACACTTCCACCCAGCTTGGTGTCATCTGCAAACTTACTAAGGGTGCACTCTATCCCCTCAGCCAGATCATTGATGAAAATGTTAAACAAGAGCAGCCCCAGCACTGAGCCCTGGGGAACACCAGTCACTACTGGTTACCGACTGGATTTATCTCCATTGACCACGACTCTTTGGACCAATGAGATTTTCACCCAGCAAAGCATAAGCCCATCAAAGACAAGATCAGCCAGTTTCTTTAGGAGAATACTGTGGGCAACGGTGTCAAATATCTTACTAAAATCAAGGTAGTCCACAGCTTTTCCTTCATCCAGTCAGCGAGTGGGTCATCCTGT
>NW_009693157.1:0-559 GCF_000703405.1 Apaloderma vittatum | reverse complement strand
GATCATCTCCTCCTGGGCTATGGGGGGGGCATTTTGCTCCTGTCCCCTGTCTCTTGGCTTGGGGGACTGGCTTCCCTCAGTACAAGTGTTTCTATTACTAAAGACTGATGCAAAGACTGCATTACGCACCTCAGCCTTGTCCTCGTCTTTGGTTAACATATTGCCTCCTTTGTCTAGCAGGGGACGGAGGCTCTCCCTGGTTGTTGCTAATATATTTATAGAAACTTTCTTGCTCTCCATTACTTCCAATGCCAGATTAATTTCTAGCTGGGCTTTGGACCTTCTAATTCTCTCCCTGCATAACCTTACAATATTCTTGTCCTCATTATGAGTGGCCTGCGCCCTATTCCAGAGCAGTCAACATGATTTTGCCAAACAGAAGTCATGCTGGATTAACCTGATAGCCTTTGTGGAGGACATAACTAGGTGCATGGATGGTGACTGTGCAGTGGGCGTGTTTTTTCTGGGTTTTGGTAAAGCATTTGACACCGTCTCCCATAGTACGCTCATAGCTAAACTGTGGAAGAATGGTCTGGATGATCAGATAGTGAGGTGGATT
>NW_009693156.1:0-16829 GCF_000703405.1 Apaloderma vittatum | reverse complement strand
TTCCTAATGTTTTTGTGGAACCTCCTATGATGGTTGCTTGAAAATTATAAGCAGTTTTTTTGTTCAATACTTACAGTTCAGTCTCTTGCCCTGAGCTTTATTTATGGCAGACTACACAAGCACTGCCCTGAAAATTTATGAACTTCCTTTTGGATAGCAGCAGTTGAAAATCTTCACATTAAAAAATACTCTTTTGTCAAAATAAAAACTTTCTATGGCAGACTTTCAGCATAAAGAAAAAAAGAGAGAAAGAAAGACAAAAAGCAAGAAAGGGAAGGGAAAAGAGGGAGAATTTTAAAAGCATTTTGCTTATGCTGCGGTTTTTTATATTTTTGGAATGGAACACATTGTCTTTTGTCATTAAAGACAAAATACATTCTTGTATATATATACTTACAAACCAAATCTATGACAGAAAGAACACTTTCAGCTCTTTTTCCAAAAATTCATTTCATCAAAAGATCAAAATTAGTTTATTTTTTCTAAATTGCAGTGGGGTGAAGCTAACTTCCTTTTTTTTTTTTTTCCCCTCCAGTGAACTAGGAATTCCCACATAACTTTACTTCTTGGTTTTATGATGTTCATTGGTACAGATCCTGAGTGTTTCACACTAGTCATTAATTTCCATCGTGCTTCTACAGGAGACAGAGATTTTTTGAAGCTTATTTTATAAAAGGTCAAGTAAATGAAGGTGAAAAGGGATTCAGATACAACTTGAATGTGTGGGATGAAAGAGAAGTTTGTAAATGTGAAGACTATTTAAAATTACTTCGTAGTAATCAACACAAACTTTTTCCTAACTGTAAACATTTTTCACATACTGGCTACAGCGAAAGTCAGTGAGGCCAGCACCGGCTGGAAAGGGAACTTATTATCCCCTCCATGGACTGTGCCATCATCATGAGAAGAAATAACATAGAGAAATGCGAGGCAGATTTCTGTATTAGGTCACAGCAGAACTGTGATGGTCCTCTTGCAAAATAAAAATGATAACACTTTCACATTTGTATCCAGTAAATCTACTTTGAAGAACAAATGGAAATACAAACCAGAACAAGCTCTGGGATTGCCCTTATTTTGCTAAGAAGTAAACCCTCAACTTTTCATGCGGTTTGCTGTAATGTCTGGCAGTGCATTGCAAACTGCATTTGAAGAGAAACTACATTAGTGCCACGTCTGCTGAAAAGCTTCGTGAAAACTAGAGCTTTCCCCTCCTATACTCCGTTTGTGGTGCTACACACCTTCAAGCTGCACAGCCAGTACATTTAACCATCTTTTCAACGGCACTTCTGCAACAGAAATACATAAACATTCACATAACACTGATTTCATCTGAATGCTGTAGTTAAAGGAGTATGCAAAACAGGCATTCGGTCCCATCAATTTGACATAAACAATGACAACATCATGAGGACAAACACGTTAATATGGAACTCATGGCACCAGTGAACCAGGAGCAAACTGCTTGCAAACGGATTTATTATGAAACAGTATCACTGATTGCTTCACAGATTATTCTGTGTAGTTGTGTTTTACTTCGGATAAGCGCTGCTGTCTGGAAAAGCGATTAGGGATTGCTGGATTTGAAACTGTTAATCTATCAACAGGAGACACATCCACTTACAGTACCATGCATTTGAAACGTCTGCTGAAGTCTATGGGATCAGGCACAGAAGTTGAGGACAAAATATCGCCCTATTTGCAAGAGGTGGAGAAAGAGAAGCCTTGTTTTATGTTGTAGCAGAGGTTAGAGGACAGCTTTCTTGCCTGGAAAACATGCTTTGCAGTGGTGACCTGTTACAGTGACCACTACCGTAAATGAAGCAGACGAAACTGCAGATGCACTAAAATGTCTTTTCCAGCTACGAAAGAAACTGCCACAGTGAATCTGGTAAAAGTTTTCACCGGATGGTGGTGGATGTGTAATCACTGAGAGCCACAAAGGTGCTGGGAAGCCACCTCGTCGCTATGATTAGTCACTCTGAATCAATTTTAACTGACAGGCACAAGGAGGGTGGAAACCAATGAAGCAAGAAGTTGACTTGGTTTGCTGAAGAAGTCGGGGAGGGGGGGAATTATTTCCTGTCATTTCACATAGATTACCTTTCAGCCACTGGGAGATCATCCAAATCTTTCCAGTCAAACCCTCTTTATGTAATCTGGATGATCACCAAACCAAAAGCAGAAAGCAATTACAGACTGAGAGATGCGAAGGCCAAGTCAAAGGAAATGTACAATGCTCAGGCTGTACGGTGTCGCTGCTTCCTTGCTCCTGCTGAAGCTGTTGATATAAAACATTCCCTGTGGCTGAAGACAAGTTTTACCAGATGATGTTGTCTGACTAGGGGCCTGTTATCAAGTTATGTACGATTCCTCATATAGCGCAGATGACTTGTTTCGATGCACTGCTATCATGGGGAAAAACTTAAGATATGGCAGGAACAATTTCCAGTGGATTTCTCACATGCCCACTGCCTTGATATTTTTTATGAGTCCCTGAAGTGTTAGAAATGCCGAACTCCATCCTCCCACTAGGAATAAAATCAGGAACATATGAGCATGGATTTCTCAAGGTCAGTTTATTTAGCTAAATGACACAAACCAACCCATCTCTGTGTTGACCATAATCTTTTGCAGTGTTGTTCTCTCCTTGGTTCTTGGAATCTGTATTCTCAAAACAGGAGAATAGCATAACGGTAAAAAGGTGAGTATTGTACAATATCTATATTGTAATACTAAGCTGACATAAGGAAGGAAATGGTCATTCAAACATATTAGAATAAAAGATTTCTATGCAATACCACAGAAAAAAATAAATAGCAGGAAAAATGAAATTACATTTGTTTATCATTATGGATAAAAGCCATTACCCAAAAGCTAGCCTACCTTTTTTAATTATGTTTTTTATAAGGCATTAAAAAGTCTAAGATTTTCGAGCAGATACAGATGAAATTTCAGTACAATGAAAATTACTGATTCCATTGGTTTTCCCACTGTTAATGAGAGAGCTCACTTTAGAACTTCCTAAAACTCAACAAACTTCTTAAGAGCCTGAAAGACTCCTGTTAATAGCTCAGATATCTTCAGGCGCGTGGTTACGATGCTCGTATTCGCACACAAACTTTGTGGGGGAAATTCACTCATGGGTACGCACTTGGGAATATAAAAATCGTGGGCACACCGTTTGATCAGCCAAGTGAGTCGCGAGTTACAGCAGAGCTCAGTTACAAGCCACTGATTCCCAACCCCACAATTCCCCCTGGCTTCCCGAACATACCTTGCAATCCGGTATGAAAATGGCCTGGAATTCGGCGGGGCCCGGGAGCAGTGCCAAAAAAACCACGGGATACCACCCGTACGGAAACGTGCAGCCACCGGTGCAGCACTGAGCAGTACAGACGCCTAGCACAAATCACAGGTAACATCTCACAGCGCAGGCACAACAGCAGAGATACATCGGTACGGATACGCTGCTGTAATTATTATTCCAGAGGGGATTCAGAATGTAAGCAAGCCATTAGATGTGATGACAGCTTCTTTGTTTCCTCTTACAGAATTTCACTATAATATACAGGCTAAATTTGATTGGAAATGGCAGGATAATTTTTCTGATGATCCCAGGCGTTAAATCATTGTCCTCTGTGTGTGTGTGTCTGTATATCTTCTACATCATTTCTGTGGGTACTAAAGAAAGATATGGATAAATTCTGAGTTAATATGTAGGAATATATTTCTTTTCTTCATTTTTTTTATAGCAGAACAAACTGTAAATTACATTTCATTTTCATGGAAATTTCTGTCCATGTTTATCATATTATGATTCTGTAAAGGTCCTTTCTTGTTTAAAATAGTAACTTTCAGTTTTGCACTGAAGTTTTAGGGTCTTTTCAACAATTTCCTACAGCTTTCATGAATATGGGTTCCAAGACTGTCATCTACGGGGATCCTCAGATATTAAACAAACACTGTGACGGTAACATAAATGAATTTGCACACACTTAGAATGTAAGAAGTTCTTCCAGCTAACAAATTAACCCTTACGTAAATTTTTCCCGACTGTTTTCACTTATTGTCTAATGTGCTAACATAGTATCAACATCTAATAAGTGAAGCAAATATATTTTAATGATGTTTCTGAATTTCAGCAATTAGAAAACTCTAGTAAATTGAAAAAACTGCACTGAATAAATTATTACGAAATTGCAGTGATTCACCTGTCCCTTGCCCAAATCTTCCCTAAAATCCTTCTTTAAAAATTGAAGTCTCTGGGCTTAACTTACCCATGAAGTACTGGGGAGAAGCAGGGGGTAGTTTTCACTCAAAAATTATATAAAGTTATTTAAGTAAGTTCATCCTGCCTATGGTACAGAAGCCTTTCTCTTCTGTGTTGAGACCCATCTTTCTTCTTCTGTTGTTTTTTCCCCACTCCACATGACAATATGGTTAATTTCAACACTAAACTTCATTCTTCCAAGCCTGCCTATGTGGATAAATACTAATATGGGATATCTGTTTCCTTTTCCAACTTCATACCATTCTTCTTCCCTTCTTTGTAACATTATATTTCCTGTATGAATTCCTCCACATTTTACATTTTAATATCTGTATTTCCTCCTTTAACCAGTTACCTTCTGATCATTAAACTTGGTTGCAACCATATTTAATTTATCTTTATTTTCAGCTTCTTACCGTATCGTAGAATCATAGAATGTATTGGGCTGGAAGGAACCTTTAAAACCCATCTAGCCCACCCCCCCTGCCGTAAGCAGGGACATCAGTAATTAGATCAGGTTGCTCAGAGCTCCATCAAGCCTGACCTTGAATGTCTCCAGGGATGGGGCCTCCACCACTTCCCTGGGCAACCTGTGCCAGTGTTTCACCACCCTCACTGTAAAGAACTTCTTCCTAACCTCTAACCTAAATCTAACCTTCTCTATCTTAAAACCATTGCCTCTTGTCCTATCACTACATGCCCTTGTGTACAGTCCCTCCCCAGCTTTCCTGTAGCCCCCTCAGATATTGGAAAACTGCTATAAAGTCTCCTCGGAGCCTTCTCTTCTCCAGGATGAACAATCCCAACTCTCTCAGCCTGTCCTCACAGGATAGATGCTCCAGTCCTTTGAGCAGTTTTGTGGATCCAACAGGTCCATGTCCTTCTCGTGTTGATGGCTCCAAAGCTGGGTGCGGTACTCTGGGTAAGGTCTCAGGAGCGCAGAGCAGAGGCGCAGAACCACCTCTGTTGACCTGCTGGCAACACTTCTTTTGATGCAGCCCAGGATGTGATGGGCCTTATGGGCTGCAAGCGTGCATTGGTGACTCATGTCTAGCTTTTTGTCTACCAGTACCCCCAAGTCCTTCTCTCTAGTACATCATCCCTCCGCCTGTATTGATAATAAGGATTGCCCCAACTCAGATGCAGGACCTTGTACTTGCTTTGTTGAACCTCACGAGGTTCACACGGTACCCCTTCTCCAACTTGTCCAGGTACCTCTGGAGGACATCCCATCTCTCTGGCATATCAACTGCTCCTCTCGGTGTGTCATCTGCAAATTTGCTGAGCGTGTACTCAATCCCACTGCCTAGATTACTGATGAAGATACTAAACAGCACTGGTCCTAGTACAGACCTCTGAGGGACACCACTTGACACCCATCTCCATGTGGACATCAAGACGTTGACCACTACTCTCTGGATGCAACCATCCAGCCAATTCCTTTATCTGCTGAACGGTCTGTCCATCAAATCCATATGTCTCCAACTTAGAGAAGGATGTTGTGGGGGACTTTGTCAAAGGCCTTGCAGAAGTCCAGCTAGATGACATCCACTACTCCTCCTTTGTCCCCCAATGTAGTCACTCAGTTGCAGAAAGCCACTACGCTGGTCAGCAGGACCTGCCCTTAGTAAAGCCATGCTGGCTGTCTCAAATCATCTCCCTGTCCTCTGTGTGCCTTAGCAGAGCTTTAAGTTGTTCTTAAAAACATCTTAATCTTTCCTTTTCTCTTTTTTTCAAAACAGAAGTGTGACTTTATTATAATTATTATTTTTGTTACAGTCCCAGTAAAAATGCAACCTTGCATTGTACAAATATGGAATATAGATCAGTATTTCCTTATCTCAGTATACTCTGCTGAACATATCGAAGACTTATCAAAGACTACTTAAAATCGTACATTTTTATTTTAGTGAAAAAAACCCCTTAATGTTTATTTTTTTAAGCAGCCCTCATTTTTCATCCCTCCTTTCTGCAACTTTAGCCTTGTTTCTCTCACTTAGAAGTCTGTTCTGTTCCCCATATGGACATTTAGCATCATTTAAGTACTCATGTAGCCTCCACCGGGACCAGAAGGAGCAGGGGTCTACTCTAGGTTGTATCTATCTCATATAGACCACTCCCACACGGATGGCTCAGATAATCTAAATAATATCAATTAGCTCCAGTCACCTATGTTTAGGCAACCGCGCATAAGCTCTTTCAATGAAACTGGGAGGCAGTTCAGATGCTGTGGTACTGGAGGCTCAGCTCAGTCTCCTGGCCTGCTGTCTATTGTCATTTGAAATGTCTTATGTTACTCTGCCTGGCCTCCAAGCATCATTCCAAAGAGGGGCCTTCTCTAGTAGGACCTGCTGGGTCCATGAGAATGTCTCAGGCACCTCAACGTTCACCAGTGTTTGGCCCAGCAAAATCAAGCTTTACATATCACCTTTAGGCTTCACTCACTGCGTTCAATAGACTCCATCTCCTTTAGGTAGAGTTTGGATACCTTGGGATCAATTCAGTCTCTTGAGCAAAGTCATCTAGTGCCTCTTGAGATGTCCTGGAGTACCTGAGGCATTCTTGCAAAGCTGGCAAATACGGCATGTAACCTATGGAAGAAAACCCAAATGCTTTTGGAAGAGATACTGGAGGCCAGCCAGGTCATCTCAAATGGCTGTAAACATCTATGTTTAGGTGACTGAACCAAAGAACAGTTCATAAGAAGACATATTATTCATGTCTAGAATGGGAACAATTTATTTTTAATTTCTGACCTAATCATCTACATTTCTTTCTGCTAAAAAAACCCCAAACAGTGCTTTTTAGACAGCTATTTTCTCATCCTCAGGTAAGAAAACAAATTAACGTGAATCATGTTGTAGAATTATTTTCATCTTGCCATTGACTCGAATGAGAGGCCAGATGACAAGCTTAGAAGTCAAGTCAAAAGTAGTTAATGGAAGAAAAGTCCACTGGGGCCCATTAAGTACCAAGAGATGACTTCTGGTTCAATAATTCCCTGCTCTGAAATATGCTGGACATTAACAAAGTATTATTTAAAGATTTCTACCATGCGTTTGTCATCTCTTTTACTTTCCCCAAAACATCTGGTACTCCACTGTCAGAGAAAAGATATTGGACAATTCCAGTTTCTGGTCTAACCCAGCAAAACATTTGTATGTTCTTACATCAATTCTTATCTCTATAAATATGCTCCTTTCCATCCCTGAAACACCGTCATCTCCAGTCTTTCTGGAAGCCTGATCAAGCTCTGATGACTTCTGCCATGAGTATTGCATCTCTTTCCTGTTGCAACAGCCTTCCACAGAACAAGAAAAGAAATAGTCATTCCCTCAAAGAGACAACATACATATGGGTTGTATAGAGTAAGTGTATTGAGTGGGCACAGTTCTTGAGAATTCTTTTCTCTGTAAGAGTAAACACATATTGTCATGGTTTGTTTTACAATGATGCAAGAAGTGGTTATGAACTGGAAAAGGTTATCAACATCAATTCCAGTAATGCCTGTACACAGTTATTTTTTCTTGTTTAAGGAGATGATTTTATGAAAATAATACACAGCACACAATGCAAGAAGCATTGCACTTGGATTAAGAACTTCAGCAACCTGACCTCTGCACTGATGGAACCACTTAATTTCACCAAACCTCTAAAGTAACCCAAGGTATCTTAGTAACCATATAATTACTTAAGCACTTAAAACAGCACAATGATGAGTGCTGTGGTGGGTTAAATGGTTGAGGTGACCTTTGTTGTGGATTCTTTACACACTGACGTCTAAGAAAATACTGCCCTAATTTTCAGGCACGCTGAGATACCATACTATGAACTGAAAGCCATTGGAACTGCCAATTCTCAGCAGCTAATAAAAGACACTCCCAGGTGAGACAACTTGGGAATCTATCTACAGCATTAAGCACGCTATGCCAGAGTCCAAATTATTTTGATGTGGATTGTGTTTAGAATCCCTGCTATCTTTTGCTCTGCTACTGATTTAAAGCCAAGAGAGCTGGGCAAGAGACATTCTAGCACAAAGCTAACCCTCAACAGCTGCTAAACTTACCCTGTCAGCACAGGAAAAGTTCAGTATCATTCAAGCAAACACCGGTTATTCCAGTCTGAACTCAAAAAGACTGGCAATTTACACACAGTTTATCAGCTTCATGCATGTATAAAGAAAAGGCTGGTCATTTGACAAACAGACTTAGTGCCTACAAGGAAAAGGATAACTGGTAATGAGTGAATGAATGAATGAATAAATGAATGAATGAATGTACTGCATGAACAGTAAAGGACCCAAATTACCACCAGATGTATTGAGTTACTCAATGATGTAGGTAGGCAGGCATCTCACGGGAGGAAATTTAGTGTACACCAGAGGATGTTGATCAAATCTTCCAAAGAATGCCCAAGAGTGGTAACAAAATTAAGTCAAAATGGCATACATGAATCTTATTGTTTTGTCTGAGCCCATATATCCCTTGTGCATTCTAATTAAGGGCAAATAGGCTCTCCATGTTTTTAAAAATTGTTTTATGTACTTAACTTTTCCCTGGAGAGGTAAATTATGCCCACTAGATTAAAGTTCAGAGAAAGGATGTGATTATATGCTTGAAGAACTATAAAGTGTCAGTAGTGGTGCTAATGCCAAGGAAAGATACATCATAAGTATCCAATTCAATGAAGGAATAACATAGAGTTCAAACCCAGCACATGGATCAGAAGAGACAAAGGGAAAAGTCAGTGCTGGAATCTGTATAGACTTAGGAAGCTGAAAAGCACACCCAAGACAAGATTTAAGGAACCGTTTTTAAAAAAATCCAGAGTAATTACACAATTAAAAAATAAACGCTTTGAGGTCACGTTAAACTTTTTGATTCAAACTACTTGCATTTCTAAAAAAAATCTAACATATTCCCAAGAGCTTGTATTCATATGACACTGCTTTATGCACCTGGACACATATGTCCAAAACCTCTTTCAGCTGCACTTCCTCTATAGGTGCTGAAGCAGCTCAGCAAGAATCTGACCAAGCAAGAAAAGCTAAGTAGAACAATCCTGACTGAGACCATACACATCATTTACAAAACTGATAAAAGTAATGACACCCTTATACTTCCTGCTTTGTCAAAGAGCTATAAAGATACGGACATTAACACCTTTCAGGCCTTATTCTGAGCAGCCATCTGAACCTCCAGGGAAATACCTGACTGGTCTACTTGATGGCACTCTGGCTTAGACTTTCTAGTTCTCTCTGTTGAGCATTTCACTTTGCATGAATTAAGCAACTATGGGTGTGTTAGCACTCAAAATGGCTATGAGAGTCCTCAGATCAAGGAGACCTTTGGTTTGTTTTACAAACCTTACAGCACATTTCAGCTCCATGGTTACAAAACCCTGAATGGTTCAATTTCTAACTATCTGATAAGGTGCAACTCCTTGATTTCATGAATATTAGGTAATCTTTTTGATCCAGCTTGAAAAGACAAAATGTGTAGAAAATGCACTCTTTTCATATGTTTGCCATTTTTAACATGCATTCACAATATTCAAGCACACCCTGTTTTTGTCTTTTCTTTGAAGGACAAAAAAGCAATCCTTCAGCAGGGCTATTTTATAAAGGTTGCAACAAGTCTTTAGTTTAAAAAGAAGCCCTTCACACTGCAGGTGATATGGCATGAGGTACATACAGGCCGTATACATAAATCTAAGTATGATAGGGAGTCTCAAAACTTTCAACATTGTTCAGTCCAGCTACTTCAAAACAAATACTAAGACTGTGAAATAGAGAATTTGAGAAAACAGCGAATTAATCCACTGTGCTGTTTGCAGCAGCAGGCTTGCAAGCTGCTCTCCTCTCTGTCTCTAAGCTCTGTATCTATTATGTCAGATGGGAATACAATAGACCAGGCAGTAAAGGGAATGGTCATACAGACACAGTATGTGCTCCCCATTTACTAGGCCTGTTCACTACACTCTTCCTGTCTGAACAAAACAGTATAGAAAATATTTATGGGGCAGTAAGTAATTTTTGTGGATTTTTCCCATTCCACATAGCCCAGAATACTCTGAACCAGCTCCAGAAAAACAGGAGTTTGCCAAAACATTAGTTCGAGCAGGTGGTTCCAATTCATAGGACCTTCACCTTCTCCATGCTTCAGAGGCTCTTGGAACAACAAAAAACCTCACATGCCTATGTTGGCAAGCATAACATTTGAAAGACAGATGTTATTCTCACATCCACCCATCGGAATCCTTTTGCCAGATTAGCTAGTATCAGAACTATTACTTAACTTTTGAACTGGCCACATGGGAGGGCTGATATAATAGGGCAGCTACAAGCCATGTGCTGCCCCTTATCTTTGTGCCTCTTACTGGGAAAGAAAGGAGAGCAGAAAAACTAAAAAAAAAAAGGAGTCTGAGGAATGGTAATGTCTTACCTGCTAATTTGTTTCTCCACATGCTCTAATATGCAAACCCAAACACTAGCTAAAACTCCTCCTGTCAGCAGATGGACACAGGGAAAACATAAAGCCCCTGGGGTGTCGGATTTGAAATGCAGAGGGATGGTCTGCCTGGCTAACAGCAGATTTGAATTTCTAGAACAACAGAGGGGAAAATGCTGTTTCGGAAAATGCAGGAGAGAATTTTCAGAAAGACAAATTCTTCAGAGAGAGAAAACAACAGTTAACCAGTTAAAAAGATACTATCATTTTACAGTTAATTAATAATTCCAAAAGCAGTATCAGCTAAAGTGATTACTTAGCTAAACAGGGGATGATTGATAAAAAATTTTCTTCTCTTTTCTGTCTCTCTGCAAACATCTTGATTACAAGGCTGCTCTGTGTCCCTCCTGATGTTTTACCTCCAGCCTGGACTGATAGAGGGCTAACAGTGGAGGATTGTTGTCCCTTGATAATTTCTTATTCAGATGTGGATGCGCATGACATGCCCAGCCCACCCAAGTAGGACCGGTAACCAAACAGCTGACCACCTTGTAATATGATAAAAACTTATCACAAGGTCACATGGCAATGAAAGATGACTGTACATCTATGAAAGGATCAGGCCTGATCAAAACAGTATCTCCTTTCATTGATATGAAGCGGAGAAGTATGTGCCGGAAGAAGGAAAAACTAGAGCAACATTTCTAACAAAAATAGTTTAAGAAGGAGTAGATGCAATGCGGTTTGCCCACTTCATACTCACAGGCATCATGTCTGTGCTTTTGACCTTAAAACCTATGTCAAGCAGCTACTCCTCAGGCAGGAATCCTTAGGAACCTCTCCACAATGATCTCAGCCAGCACACTCAGTGAGGAACTACTGAGAGCCAACAACATAAGCTTCCTTACATCCTTCCCTATGTCCCTTATATCCATCCCTATGTAGAACTTAGATTAGTTAGCACTACAGAAAAGTTCCCTTGCCTTTTGAAGCCATGGTATCCTGATGCTTGAAGAAACATAACAGAAGTCATGCTTTTGTTGTTGTTACTGTTGCTAAAATGCAACTAGAAGTGGTGCCAACACCCACTTTTAACATAAGGTGTGGTGTCCACACCTCGATTGGAAGGTTCGGGTTCCATGTCCTCCCAGGAAACGGTTTGGCTCACATCTCCCATCTGACAAATAAGGGTCCTAAACATCAGCCACGTAGCTAAGTAGGATGAGTGAGCTTTCTGTCCCTCTGTACAGCAAAGGGTGGAGGGAGAACATTGATAGATCATGACATTGTAATCCAGGGGCTATGGTGAGCAGGAGGAAAGTGACATTTGTAGGCTTTGGTGCTTGCTTCCAGTAGAACTCTAATATTCGATAAGTGAAAGCCAGCCAATGCCCACTGATTTTTTTCAAGCTGAGAAGAGTGCTACACTCCCTGTTTTTGGGGGTGAAAGTGCCCTGAACATTCGGTGCTGTACCTGGGTGTGTGTATATGTGTGTTTGGCATGGAAGCACTACTGCCTCCTCTTCAGTTGGGTTTCAGGGGAAAGCATCCATTTTTGTAAGGACAAATCCATCAGGCATGCTCTAAAAATATCTAGCAGATTGGGTCCCTCAAGCATTTGTAGATGGAGCACAGCCTGCTTTCCCAACCTTCCCCTTACTTTAGACAAAAGAAAGGTATTGAGTTCTTTAATTTGGATATAAGTGTCTCAAGAACTTCATAGTCCTACAGGAAGGCACTTAATCAAGCTAGGCAGCAGATGAACAGCTGGCTTGTAGTTCACCATTTCAGGCTGAGGCATTGCAACAGTATCTATGGCAGCTGTGACTTCAAGCTGATATCAATGGAAAAAGGTGAAAAGGTTGGAGGATGTTCAAGTGGCTGGCTTAAACATTTCACCAGGAAAAATGCATTCTCTCTTGGCACAAGAGCATAAAGTTGAGTCGCTTTTCCCCCACTCCTAAGACTTAAAGAATCTCTAAAGCTTGCCAAGCTTCTCATAAAACATTGAAAAGAAGAAAAAGATGACCTGACTTTCTGCGACATAAAAAAGTCTTCTGAAGGCAGAGGGAGGCTTTTCATTTTCAGAGGAAAAAAAGATGGAAGAATAAGAGAAAGTCTGGAGCTAACTGTGGGAATGTTTTCTGAGGGAATAGAAATAAAGAAATGTCATAAAGAAAGTAAGCAGTAGGGGTTCTCTGCAGCTAGGGATGGCTCTTCTCCCACCCTTCTATTCAAATGAGTGTTAAACTCAAGAGTTAATAATCTCTGTGAGATGTGTCCAATGTGTATCAGATTTTCTTTCTCTAAGTTGCCTTCTTAGAAAAGTGTGTTTGCTTGTTATTTTTCCTGGACTTCTTCCCAATGTTTGTATATTTGTTTGGTTTTGCTGTCACTCTCCAATGTATTACGCAGGTTTTCCTTCACCCTTCTTCATTTCCAGTCTTTCCTGAATGAAACCACTCCAGCTGAACACTTTCAGTCCTCTGCCTTGTGAAGGTTTTGATCAAACTTTAACTTCATAGAACAGCAAGTTTTCAGCCACTCACACTTTTCAGTTTCTTAAATGGCATCCAGGTTTCCTTCCCCACCCTTATTTTCCCTTATTTTCCATTTAACAAGAGCCTGCTTTCTACAGCAATAAAGATTCCAGAAAAGAGGGGTTGTTTAATTTCTACATACTTAGACAGTTTAGACAGTTCTCAATTTCCAAAAATGATTGAGGCCCTATACAAAACCTCTCTGTGGGCAGGAAAAAAAGGAAACTTAAAAAGAGAAGTATTTTTCTCAGAAAATGTTTGAAGAATTGAGTTTTCATAGGTGAGTTTTGGCAGACAGAGAGCTTCAGACAAGCTGAATGAACGAACTGACTGCCACTGCAAAGGACATGGGTCTTCTTTAGGTCCTATGTGATAACTGACAGCGTTGACAGTGCTGTTCAGCTGTCTCAAGCAAGTGTTTAGTCAAGTAAATGAAGCCTGTAGAGATGGGATTTGACACCTAAATTGAAGATCCTAAGCTCAGACACCTTGATGTGAGCTTGGTGTACAAGTCACTACCATGGTCATTGCCAGTCTTGTCAGTGCAACCAGGGGAGCACAGTGATTTATTCAGCTGACCAAATGGAAATATCGGCGTTACGGTGCAAACTCCTTTGAGCATGTTGAGTTAAATTCAGTTGCCTAAACAGGCATTTTGTGCCATTTAGATTGTGCTGGCTGATCCTGCCTGGCCTCCAGTGGTCTACCCAGAAGTCACACGGTGCTGTATCTGAAGCCCCTCATTCAACAGTATGAAAGCACAAGGTTCAATTGGCTCCTGCAGAGGAACCTGAATCCCACTCCCACCGCCTGCCATTGAAAGTTAAGGTACCTCACTCACATTCTCAAAACTAAATTTCTGTGCTTGAAGCCAAAGCTGAACTCCACTCTAGGGGACTGCCTTTGAAATGCAGTGTACAGAGGAAAGAACTAACCCCCTTTTAGAGGGAAAACATTAAAGACACTCTCAAATACCTTGGGAGCCACACAGTATAGATAATTCATTTTTGTACTTATTTCCCAGACTTAAAACCCCGTTTTGAAATGTTTGGAATAAGCAGCAGGTCTCTGGTAAGGCTTCCAGTTTCTTTCTCGCTTCTGTTTCTCTTATGATCCCATCAGCATCCTGGTCAAACCTTCTCTGAGTTTTTCTGAGAAGTTTCTTCTCCAGATAGGGCTCCTTGCTCCCCACCACACCCACACATACTCCTATCACTCCCTATGGTAACATCTCCTTCTTACAAAGTGTCATAGAGGAAAATTACAGGCATGGCATGGCATGATTAGCTTGACAAAAAGAGGTGCTTTCAAGAAGTATCTGTTCTCACAAAGGAAGACTACCCCAGCTTCATGAATGCTGACTGAACACTTACTTGGTGTCTTTTTCAAACATGCTTAGCTCTGACATGAATACTCCAAGCTACAGATAATGTTGACCAACAAAGTAGAATCATAGAATCATGGAATCATAAAATTGCATTGGGTTGGAATGGACATTTAAAAGTCATCTAGTTCAACCCCCTGCAGTGAGCAGGGACATCATTAACTAGATCAAGTTGCTCAGAGACCCTTCAAGCCTCTAAGTAGTAGAAACAACTGCATTTGTTCAAACATCAAGGATTATTTTGTTTTACGGGTGACTTATTAAAGGAGCATGTTTTACCAAACACCAGCTCCACCTGTACAAATTGGTTTACCTACAGCAGTTTTTTAAGCTGTTGGAGAGAATACAGTGAAAGAGAAATGACAGCGTAGAACTGAAAGTCTTTTAAAATCCCTAGTGCTCTTGTTCAATCTTTACCTTTTGTCATCTTTCATTCGTTTTGTACGATAGCACTCTTGCTAAGACAGTAGGACTACATTGCTAACTACAACCAGAAAGCCAGTTGAGAGCAGGTTTTCTGAATACAAATGGTCCCTAAAATAATTTGCTTAGGAAATGAGACAGTGAGGATTAGACAGTATCACCCTCCACAAATGCTTTGGATCACATACTTAAATAATCTCTTAAGAGAATTAGTATTTTGGGGTCCTTTATGTATCACGTAATGCAAAGGACATGACACACTAAATCACAAGATACAGTAAAAAGCACGCAGGAAAGCAATGCCACACTTCCTAGTGCCAGGACTTCACTTTAATTTACGACTACAGGTATGTAACATGATTCTTTCAAAAGGTTTGTAGCACACTCTTAGATTAAACTGCTTATTGCTTTTACAGGAGCAGAATTTGTAAAAAATATAATTTATGCTATTTAGCTTAAGTCTTATTTCTGCTGACTTATAGCTTTAAAAAAAAAAGGACTGCTTCATCTCCTACTGCCGTTTTTCTCTCATTTTGTGTTAAACAGCTTACCAAATCAAAACCTCTCCCACAAATTATCTCACTGGAGTGGAGAATCCAGTTTATAAGTGCAGTTCAACCCAGATATTTTTCTGCTCCCTTCTGCTTTATTTTTGGTCTCTCATGACAAGTCTTAAAGAAAAAAAAAAGCAAAACACAAAACCTAGCACACAGAATCCAGCAAATATTACATAACTGTACAAAGCTGGCAACTTAACTCTTCCCAGCAGAAAATTGCTTCTAAATACAGTGTGTCTGGAAGTGAAAAACTTCAGAATGGAAATCCATCTCCAGGACTTCTTGACAGAGAGTGCAGCAGCTCCCAGAGTAGATGTCCAAACATACAGTGAGTTCCTGGCAAGGGATCAACCTGGGATCCCTAGCACCCATGCACAACCAATCGCATTGTGGGCTGCATCAGAAGAAAGGTGGTCAGCAGGTCAATAGAGGTGGTTCTGCCCCTCTGCTCTGCTCTGCTCTCATGAGACCTCACCTGCAGTACTGTGTCCAGCTCTGGAGCCCTCAACACAAGGAAGACATGGACCTGTTGGATCCAGAGGAGAGCCACAAAACTGCTCAAAGGGCTGGAGCACCCCTCCCGTGAGGACAGGCTGAGAGAGTTGAGGTTGTTCAGCCTGGAGAAGGCTCTGGGAGACCTTACAGTGGCCTTCCAGTACCTGAAGGGGGCTACAGGAAAGCTGGGGAGGGACTGTTCACAAGGGCATGTAGTGGTAGGACAAGGGGCAATGGTTTTAAACTGGAGCAGGGTAGATTTAGAGGTTAGGAAGAAGTTCTTTACAGTGAGGGTGGTGAAACACTGGCACAGGTTGCCGAGAGGGGTGGTGGAGGCCCCATCCCTGGAGACATTCAAGGTCAGGCTGGATGGAGCCCTGAGCAATCTGATCTAGTTACAGATGTCCCTGCTCACTGCAGGGGGGTTGGACTAGATGGCCTTAAAGGTTCCTTCCAACCCAACGCATTCTATGATTCGCTGGTTTTCAGCAAGGGAGAGCAACAGCGTTGGGGCACTCAGCTGGGGAATCCAGGGAAGAGTATGGAGATGGCACGATAACCTCTGGAGATGGGATTTTTGCGGGAGTTCTCCAGTTTCACTAGTGAAGAGCCGTTCAGCAGCCCTGAGATAGGGAAAAGGGCGGCGTTGTTTTCATTGCTTTAACCCAGAGGGGAGTACAGAACTGGAAACACGCAGAGGGCAGCCTG
>NW_009693155.1:25030-52554 GCF_000703405.1 Apaloderma vittatum | reverse complement strand
TTCAGCGGTGCCCTTCTCTCCTGAGACCCTGGCTAGCTTTCAACTCTGGCTGAAGCTGCAAATGCTTTAGCTGCGAGGTCTGTGGGATGAACCATGGGTGTGATAAGGGTTAAGCTACCTGCCACCTCAGGTATCTCCCCGGCTGACAGCACGTGGTGGTTGCCCACGCTGCCGCACGGTGACATGGGGACACTGTGGTGGCTTCCCATGTTCTGATTGCACTGAAGCTCTCACTGTTGCTGCTGCTGGCACATTAGCAACTGTGGCTGCGCTCCTGGGAAGTTCGAAGAGGTAAAGGTAGTGGGGCAGCAGCATGAGCAAAAGACACATGCGTCAGGGTTTGCAGGAGCCTCTGCTTAGTGGGTAAAGATGCTGCAGCAACTGACAGCACATCAGAAGGCATGGCTCCGACTCTGGTACTCAGTGCTGCCAGATTTGCATGGGGTTTTTCAGGTAGTTTGTCTGAGGTGTGTGGTTATCCCTAATGAGAATAACGTTGCTCCTGGAAGGCTCATGCTGTTGCGGTGGCACAGCTCTGACACTTAGGGTACGAACAGAGAAAAAGCTTAGGAGATCTTAATTACCATAGTAAGAACCTGAAAATGTTTTTTTGGCAGAACCATGAAAATGCTTGCTGCCAGCTAGACTAGGATGTATATCATCTTGTCCACTGATATCAGCTGCCCTTTTGATGGCAGTTGCAGCAGTATCGGTTGGTTGTGCTCTGCTCTGTGTTTGTACAGTCCCTTGCACAAAGGCATTCCTTTCTGTGACTAATCTTCCTCGGAATTATAGTGATGCAAGTAATAAGTAATTAGTATATTTCATTACAGTAGCTCCTAGAAACTCAAGCATGTTTAGGGGCTAGTTGTCTCACGGTGCTGTGGAAGACCTCCTTTAGCTTTCATTTGCCTTGCTTGTTGATGCTGTGTCAAGAAGGCATTCTGCTGATGTTTGAGAATGAGAAACCTTCAGACTGTGTGACCCTTTTCTAGTTTTCCTTGGCTGACCACCTGGGCCTAAGAAAAATGTGGTATTATCGGAGTACTGCTGTTTGGAATAAAGCCTCCAGTGGTAGTCCAGAAGTAGAATTGTCAAGAAATGGATACAAATGACCAAGACAGTGGATGCTAATGCGAGGTATTTATTATTCTTAGTAGTGCATGACTTCTGAGATGCTGGCTGGCACGGAGGGTGGGGAGGAGATTCTCTATAAATTGAGTGAAAAGGTTATTTTGTAGTTTCAGTTTTGAAGCCACATTGTCTTCCTTTATTGCAGCTGTGATTCTTAGTCTACTTATTGTTCCAAGCCTAATTTCAAGCTCTCAGCTTTTTTTTTTTTCCCCCCAGTTAAGTCTTTGTGTGGTTTTCCTTTCCAAGAAGAACTTAGTACTATGCTTTGGTCTATGAGCTGCAGCCAGATAACTGTACAAAAGCTGCAATACTAGCACTTCTTATGTGTGTGTGTGCAATTTTTAGAAAATGAGTTCTTCAGTTGATTGGTTACAGCTTTGTTAGGGTATGTCCTTGTCACAAACAGTCATGAGACTCATTAGTGAGGCTGAGGTGAGGCATCCCTATAGCTTTGGTTGCTGTTCTTTCCTCCTCTCCATCCCAGTCCTCGAGTCCACCCAGGCTGACTCATGAGGGGTATGATGTCAGGAGAGGCAGTGACTTCTGAGTATTTTACCGTGGTGCCATTGGCAGGTGATGCTCCAGACACCATGGACTTGTGGTAGCTCAGCCCTGGTAGGAAGCAAATGTTTTCCTGGGCTTGTGCCAAGGAGATGGTGGAGGGAAACGTGTAGAGAGGCTTAGCCTGGTTGTGGTGGGGGTGAGGGAAGGCACTCACAGTCTTGGAGTGCACAGTCCCAAGGGAGGGGGTTACAGATCATGTTTGCTTTCTGTGTTGTATGGTAGCTGTTGTAAAGGTGAGGTGTCTCTGGAGGAAGAAGAGAAAGGAGGGACTGTTGGGTGCATTGTCTTTTCAGTCTTCTCCTTTAGTTTGAGATACTGCTTGCTACCCTGTGTGGGAAGTGCTGGTGTCCAATAACTCCTGTGGAAGTGTCTCCTGAACTGGATTTATTACAATTCCTTAAACTGATTGCTGCAGTGGAGCAATGCAGCTTTTACTGAAATGTATCATACCTATTTCAGTGGGTGAAGCAGTAAGTCAACTCTGATTACTTTTCAAAACTGCACTGTACAAGTAGACTGTATGGTATACTGTGCTGCAGGCACAGATTTGTGAATTCTTCTGTTGTTTTCCTTTCTGAAGGATTAATGTTTGGATTTTACAGGGCTTCAGCTTGAATTTAAATTTTACTACATGGCTTTCTGAAAGTGAATTTATGAATCATTGTTATGGATTTTGAGTAATTATGTTGTCATGCTGTTATTGATAGATGCAGAGTCATAAAGCTTTGAGTAATGCCAGCTGAAGAAGATACTTTAGCAGTGGACATAATTGTATTTCCCTTAACATCTGTGGGGGCACTGCAGTATCTTATGATGCACAGAAACGATTCATTAAAAGGTGCGAAGTGCTTGTGTTCCTTTGGTACAACAGAAGAATTTGTCAGCACAGCCATTCGGTCTCAGGATAGTACTCTTTTCTGCATTTTTGTGTGTTTTAACTTAGTACATTAAGCTTCAACCCTATTCAGGATTTCTAACCTTATTTCTAAATAAGCTGTTGTATTTGCTGCTGTAGTTCTGCAATTTCCAGGATCACTTTGGTTAGAAATTTATCATATCTTTTTACTCTTGCAGGTAGCTATAATCAGGAGCTATTTATGGGTCAGTTAGACTTTTAGTCAGTTAGACTTATGTTAATTTAGCATTTGTTTCGTTGTATATGCTTTAAGGTATCTCTAGGTAATCAGTTGTTCTGGTTTGAATCAGTTTGGCCATTTTGACTTTATTATGATAAAGTCCTGACATCATGATGGAAGTTGATGCTGAACAAATCTGATTAATAAAAACCCACTCATGAACAAGTAAATAATGTTGAAAATACCACAAAATAATGAATAAAAAATGTGAAAAGTTACGCTCTCCAAGGTGCTTTAATATTTTAAAGAAAGAAAGTGGTGTTTTGCATGTTAATGTGATATTATATGTTTTCACAATAGAATCAGGAAGGAGACTAGAGGAAGAAATGCAGAGAAATTATTTAACTTGTTTCAGCTTCCATAGAAAAGGTTGTTTTGTTTGTACTTTCAGGTCATTCAGTTCAAAATACAGCCTACTAGCATGAGGAAGGAAATTATGGGCCCAGAGGCCTTTCTTCTAGTGTTAAAAAAACCCACCAGGAGCCAATGATAAAATTGAAACAACGGAACTCTGTCACTCATTGCAAGATATAATATTACCAGAGAAGAAGAGCAGCAGAGACCAACCCACTAACAACACGATTTGTATACTGACCTGCAATTTATAGGGCTGGTAGGTCTGTGTAAACTATGTAGAAGTACTCTTTTGTTGATTAAACTAAGGGTGCTTTTACGGAGTAAAGCTAATGCATTCATCATTTATAATATTTTCTTGATTATATTAGTCCTTTCCCAAAGTATTTGAAATTGCAGACAAGAATTACAGGCAAGAATGATTTTTATTTGTAGCAAATTTATAGTGACATGGTGTATAGCTTTGCCAGCAAGAGAACTGCCTTTGTTTGTATGTCCTTTTCTAAGGATCTAGTCACCTGTGTTAGGGAAAGGTACATTCTGCTTTTAAAATGAACTCTAAGAATTTCAGAACATTCAGCTCCCCTGTCCTTGGTTAATTTGCAGAGAGAGATTTATGCTTGAGCCAGGCCTGAAAATAAATAATATTGCTTCTAATTGGTGTGCTTTACAGTTTTTGTTCCATAATATAAAAGTGTAACAATGAAAAACATATGTAGAATAAATCTTTTATAACCATTTAAGCATGTTATTGCCTTTGAAGATAATATGCTTAGGCCTTTCATTACTAGTGAATTTCAGCTGGAGAGTGTGCGTGAACACCTATGTGTATATGTCTATACAGACATTTAGATAGCTTTTAATATGGAAGTGTGTTATGATTGTAGTTTTGTGAAATAAACAAGAATGTTTTGTTTGGAATTTTTTGACAGTTCACAAATGGAAAAATTTGAGACATTGCAGAGTCATAGTAAGCAAAGGGTTAAGTTTGAATGTTTTATGTGAAATTCAATCATGAATATACTGGGTTTAGTCCTACTGGCTTCAGTGTTGAAAATATTGTGTACTGAAGGTAAAAGTTACAGTCCAGTGTTTTGCTGCAGCAAGCTCACAGAACTTAATTAAAACCTCAGTGTGTGCATGAATGAAAACCATAATTGAAGCTGTACTTCAGTATTATTTCTGTCAACTTCATTTGTTTGTCGGAACAAGTTAATTAGGTACTGAGTCTATGATTGAAAAAAATTACTTAAACATGTGCTTAACGTTAAACATATGAACTTAGTGATGGAAGTTGAGCATGTGCTGTTCAGCTGCGTTAGGGCTGAAATTAGCCCGTCCGTGCCATGTCTCAGGCCAGTGATTTATACTGAAAAGTGCAGCTTTTGCCTACAAATCTTTTTTATGCCAGCAAAGGTTTAGATCTAGTTAATTCTGCCTTTGGATAGGTTGTGGCTGAGGTGATCTCTCAAACCCTGTACCAGTCTTCTAAATAACAGGAAAACAGAAGTGATGAGAAGTCGGAGTTCAAAAATGATTGGTATAATTTGAAAGATATCCTTAAAAACTTGCTACTGTATTGCTACATTTAAATTATGGCATATCTATAGGCTTGCAGTAAGCATCCACTTTTGAAGTGATTGTAGTTATATTTACCAATGCTGCTGTGCTGTGCTTTCCTGTAATACTTTTCAGTTGTGAAGTGCCGCAGAGTTTGAAGGACCACAGAGGCATTTCTATGTTTTTGCTGTTTCCTCTTCGTTCTGTTGTATCCACCTCCTTTAGAATGTGAACTAGTATCTCTTGCCTGTTTTGTTTTTATCTGCAAAATGTGTCTTTTCAGCACCATTTTAATTAATAGCCAGGGGAGATGGCAGAAAAAAGGGGCAATAGCCATGTTCATCCTAGTCACAACTCCCTATCAGAGAGTCTTTTCGCTCCTGGCTGCCTTCTTGCACTTGGTCAAGATTCACTTAATTTCATGGCTGGTTTAGCTAATATGAAGGCAACTGACCTTATTGTAAACTTCAGCTTTTGAAGAGGCAAGTTTGCTCCTTGTTTGAGCTCTTAACTCATTGCTTGGCTTTGTTCCTTCCCCCTGACAGACAATATAGTGCTTGTACATCATTTCTTGTAAACAGTAATGTCACAAACAGTCATGTGCAGTCCTCTTTCCTGTACTATTTACTACAACGTCAATTATTTTTATTTATGTATTTTTTTTAAACAGGCATAATACACAATGGATTACTTACTGGCTTTGGATTGGTATCAGTCATAGCTGTGGGTCTGTAAAAACACACTTTGATTACATTAACTTCTTAAAAATGAATGGGAGGTCATGCAGTATGAGCCATCGGACAACAGGTATTTCTCATGGACCTAGGATGATCAGTGGACAGCAGATCCCACCTGTCAGAGTTCATGCAGGAACACCCTGCCCATCTTCAAATAGCAGCACCCCAAGCCCAGCTATTGGAAATTTTTCTGCCAGCCTACACTTAAAGATGCCCCTTGGAGGAGGGGCAGCTCCTCAGAGCAACAGCATTGACAGTGTTATTCACCTTCCTGCTCTAAGTCCCAGGAAACAAGTGGTTACAAATGGGAAGCCTTTATTACAAGTCCCACAGCCCCCAGGACTGCCAGCCCCATACTCTTTAAAGCCAAAACAGCAAGAATTTGGAAATACTTTCTCCTCAGGCACAGGTGAAGGTAAGACTCCTTTTTCTGTTGCTATTAGTGATAGCATTACTTCTCCAATATCACATACCCAGGAGGGATTGGTTTTAATCTCGTCTTTACCACACTTTTACCACAAAGGAAGAGATACCAAAACAAAATATTTTGCTGTTTTCCACAAAAGCAATTAATTGTTGGATTATTCCCTGTGGCTCTGTATTACATGGCAGTTGCTCCAAACTCCTGAGTTGTCCCAAAGTTCTTTATAAACAGTGTAGTTTGGCTTTGCTTTGCTAATCTAAACCTTTTGACTCAACAAATCCAGATAGTCATTTTATGTTCTGTGGCACCGGAATTTTGTGAATGCTGTCGGAAATACTCCTTCTTGGATGCATAAACACAGCTTTCCACTGGTGATTAACAACTGCTTACCGATGAAAACAGCAATGTAGTCATGCTTTTTAGAGTGCTTAGGCTGGACAAGCTTTAAAGCACGTTGGAGCATGTCTGTAGATTTGCAATCTGTTTTGTGGAACTAAAAGTTATGCTCTAGAAAATAATGATGCATCAATACATCAATACATCAATAATGATGTAGCCTTTACAAAATTTGGAGGCTGGTCCTCTGTTAAGTGCTTGTGCATCAGGGATTTACCTATCTGCAAGAAAGTACTTGACTATCTGCTCTTAGGGTCTTTGAAGTAAAAATGGAGTTTTTAGTACTTCTTGACTCTGGTCATGCTGAAGCTAGGGATACCTTTTTGAATGAGTTTTGGTATCATACTTTCAAAAGTGAATGTACATGGACATGAGAATTTATTGTATAGAAAATAATTAAATAATTTAATACAAAGAAAAGCTTGCGTTGGTGTCTGTGTGAAAGCAGAGTAAGGAAGACAGAGATTTCCCATTTAATTCCAAGTGTGTCTCTTCTTTCCTTTTTGTGTTTTTCTTCACTACATCCCTTTGAAAACTTAGGAAGCTCCTCCCTCTTCAGTAAGGCTTAAACCGATATCCTTTCAGAACAAATCGAAAGGTAACTGCATACTTGAATGCTCTACTGAGTCAGGCCAGTGGTCATGCATATATATATTCATTGGGTGACCACTGAGATCACCCATCTGGTGCATGCTTTGGTGGTGAGTGTAATTCACAGCATATAGCTTTGAGCTTTTGCTACAGCCAAAAGAGGTGGACTCCTCACACTAAGCTTTAGAGGAACTTTTCTGTCTTTCACAATTTGAACCCTACCATCTTCAAAATTACGTGCCTAAAACCAGAGAATCCATGCTAGGATCTCTAAAATAGCCCTCCCTAACAGCTAGTCCACCTGCAGTATGTGTTAGAGAGTAGCATTGCAGGGTGAAGAGACTGTCACCTAGTTTAATGTCCTTATTTGGGGGATTTTGCATCTGCTGTGCTTAATTGCTCCATTCTTAGCTGCTGACTTTTCCGTCTTCCCTTCTTGGCCTGATTAGCTGTCACATATGTAAAGTAGTCTGCTATTTGTGGGATAGCAAGTGTGGAATTCAGCTGAATGGCTGGCATTAGGGAAGCTTGTGCATAAGCACTGCTAGTTAGACAAGGTGCTGTGGACTTTGGGTTCTGTGTTTCTATGAACTGGAATTACTATTTCCTCATGCTTTAAAGTTCTTGTTCTTAGCAGAACCACTTACAGAGTTAAAGATTATGTATGCTGGGAAGAACTATGGAAGAACTAAGCCTTATTCACCTGGTCATGTTGAGATAATTTTTTAAGACTTTGAACCTTGCTATGCTGTATAAAGCATCGCATGTGTGTAAATGAGACCATAAACCTTATAAAACTGTTAATGTAGTTTATGCTTGGGTAGCTCTTTCGTATTTTGTACGCCGGTTAGCTCAGTGGTTTGAGTGCGGTGCTGACAACTATGACAACACCGAGGTTGCGGGTTCGATTCCTGTTCGGTCCCCATGTGTTGCTTGGTCTAGTCGAGAGGTGGCATCCCTGCCCATGACAGGGAAGTTGGACTAGATGATCTCTAAGGTCCCTTCCAGCCTATGCCATTATATGATTCTATGATTCTCTAGTGGTAGGTACATGGAGGAAAATATCTTTTGGTAGGTACTTACTTTAGTTTCACCTTCATTTCAGAAAGTCAATAGTTTTTGTTTTACAAGTTATCTCAGTATCAGTTATAGAGGTTTTCACTATTCAAAGTTGGTTTTAGTTGTTTTGTTTGATTGGTTGGTTGATTGGTTGTTTTTTTACTTTAAAACACATGGGATAGTAAAAACAGCAAGATACACACCAAAATGACTTGTTAGTGGTTTTGGAATTCTTTCCCTGCATTCTTTCAATAATGGATAAAACAGTTTAAAAAACAACAAAAAAAACAAAACAGGATTTTCAGTTTGGGATGGAGAAAGAACAGAAATTTGTGGAGGGAATGCAGTTGTGCACCTTGGTTTTTATGGAGGTTTTTGGGATATTTTTGTGACAGGAGGTGGTGCTGAGTGCACAAAAAGAGAACAGTAATAATCTAGAGTAACTGCAACAGTGAGAGTCCTTACTTTGCATGAAGACTTTCTCTATCTTTGACAGTGTTACAAAGCTTTGAAACGAGGTGATTTTTAGAAAGGATACCACCTAAGGCACACTGAAAAACTGCTATGCTTTTGTGCGTGATAAGATCCTGAAGCACATTTTGCTGTGTTACTGTAGAGAGAAAAAAATCAAGTCTGAACGTACACTGACGATCACCTCTGACTTCATTTACTTTACCTTCTGTGTGGCATTGATGGTGTAATGTGCTTTCTTGTAATATGTTGTGCATATGAAAAAGAAAATAGTATAATGGAGGATGTTTTTTCAGTACAGAAAAATGTACTGATATAGTTATTTTCTGTTGATTGTTTACTAGGAGCACACACTTCTGTGTACCCATATTAGGTATTTTCACATAGTAATTAGGTGCCAAATGCAGATGTAACAGTATGTGTATTTGGCATCGGAAATCTACAGACTCTCGTTTTATATGTGTGTATGTCCACTTTTTGTGACTAATGGGTTTCACACCATTTAAATTTACTCAGGCCTGGAGAGAGATCTTTGCTGACAATATCTGCTGAGATGAAAGGAGCTAGAGAAACATCAGGCAGAAGTGAGCAGAACGGGGGAAGGAATGAGAACAGTGAACGAAGACGTAAGACCATAATCTGGCCAGTGCTAGTCTTCAGCTTCTCTCATCAATGCAGATCTTTTGACAGAAGTAATGCAATGAAAAATAATACAATTTTTAAAATCTAGCTGTCTGCTGAGTGTTCTGTTAAGGAGGTATTTATTTTTGAAGTGTGTAAATCTTAAATAGTTCAGATTAGAACTGTGATCTAAGTATAGCGATGTCCAGAAGTTATGTATTCAAGGATTTATTAGCAGCCCATCTGCACTTCATACATATCTCAGCAGTATTTTCTTTTCTAGTAGCTATTTTCAGTGGCTGTCCTTATTGCTTGTCTTACTCACTCCTCAGTGCAGACAATGGTCGTGTGAGTGTGAGCTGGACTCTGTTCAGCTATATCCTGAGTGTTCTCATGGCTCATGTAGTAATAAAACCACCAAATCTTTCTGAAAACAACTTACAATTTCTGAAAAGACCAATATGTTCAACACCTGTACTAGTTTATCTCACTCAGTGAATGAAAGTCCAGCAAGAGGTACAAAAGATAAACATGTCCCTGCTGGTGTAGATAGTTGTGGAAGGTGGCTGTGGGAGTTGTTTGGGAGAATACTTTGTATTTTTCCCACAGCGTTATCCATAAGCACCACTGTGGGGACAGTCCTGTGGGGGCAGCTGGGTCCTTGGTCTGTGTGGCTGTGATCATACTTAACATGCTTATGGCAGTTCATTCAAAGTTTAGGAGTGGATTTTCCTGTCCAGTAAAGCAATTTACTGTAGTCTTAAAGCAGCTTGGATTTGGCTGGTGGAGAATTTCCACTGTGACTGCAATTCCATGCTGAGGTGCTGTTGGTGGAGGTGATGTGGCTGCTACACCTCCAGCCACCATGCTCGTAATCCAGTGGAGAGGTCCAACATGGATATGAGGGTGTAAGAGGCAGCCTGGAAGCCTGGCTTTTCATATTCCTTGCTGTGATTGTGCTTTGAGGTGATATGTCTGGCAAGACTTCCTACAAATTGTGAGCAGCTGTCAGTTGTGAGAACTGTAGCCAACTGCTTACTTCCTCTATTGTCCCTGACACTGCACCCATGAGGAGTTCAAGTCTGGGAAACCAGTCTGGCCTTTTGTTCTACTCTACTAAAACCAGTGTACTCAACATATGGCTATGTGACTAAGACTGCGTTATAGTTGTGAGGACCTGACATGAAAATACTTGAGATAGGACTTGAAGAAGAAAATCTGGACTTGGGTTAGTAAGAAGTGCAGAAACTTGTGCAGATAGACATGGACCTCGCTTGTTCTTCTTTCCAGGGCCATTGAAAGACAGCTGTCATTTTTCATTTCTGTGGTTCCTACAGTGTCAAGTGTGTTCCCCAACATGAAAAATCATTGTGTATTTTATTTCCTATTTTCTTGGAAATATGGCTATAAATTTTTTTCTAGCAAAAAGAGTCAGATAATGTTCATATGTAGGATGACCAGTTTTCCTGTTGGGGATTATTATGTCTCTTCCTTAGCCTGGAAATAGTTGACAGGCATTACATTTTGAGATTGGGATTTTTGTTTATTTTTTTATTTTTTTTTTTGCCAGAGGCTCTGGAGGAAGCAGCAGCTAAGCTGTGTGAGAACTTGGACTTGGTCAAGGAGGATCATTTGTCTCCAGTTTCCAAGAGAGCCTTGTTTCAGTTTTGAACAATTACTGCACAGGTCTGTGAGGGGTGTTATATGCAGAAGTGTTAATCAGTAAGCAGTTTGAGCCACACTTGAAATCTCTTTAACATACTTATTTTGCTCTCTCGTACTTTGTTTTTATGTGTCAGTTGGCACAGTGTGAAAAAAGATGTTCATCAGTATTCTGTGCAGTTCCTTAGGCAGAAAGCTTGACTCAGGACTTACTTTCTTTTTCAGTTGTTTTCTATAATCAATTGTCAGCAGTTTTAAAGCCTGGTTATTGATGATGTTTAGGCAAAATGATTAAGTGATAATGATCTTAGTTTTATCCAGCATAACACATTTTCCAGCTTGGCATGTGCTTCAGTGGCCTTGATATGCTTGAAAAACTACACAGGATCCATCAAGGCAGGGAAATCATTACTTGCAGCTCTGGCAGTGTTTGGGCAAATTCGTTCTGAAGATAGTAAGGATGACTCTCGGTGGATTCTTTTGTCAGATCTTGGACTTTCCAAAAGGGCACAGCCGAGTGCAGGAGATTCCCCAAGTTTAACTCTGCAATTTGTTTTAGAGACTGGATGACCAACAATCCTGGTGAGGTTTGAGAAGGCTTCCTGTCATTCTTTTCGTGCCTCTCATAGAAATTTACAAGAAGTCTACTTGATTTTTATGTAAAAGCTGGTGCACAGATTCCTGTCACAAAACATTCCTTTGGAGTACTCATTTTGGACTTTTTTTTCCCCCTATCTGTCACGTTTCAGGCATTGTTCAACTCCTGAACATAAATGATGTTCAGGCAACTCTTCAACATGAATGACAGAAAGGCAGTGATTTAGTTGAGTCTTGCTTTGTGTTTTAAAAGTCTATCTTAGGCATTCCAAATTTTATTTTAAGAACAAAATGTTTAATAATAGCTGATGATACCAAAACACATGTTGGACTGTGTGTCACAAAGGTCCCAGGCAACTTACAGAAATTCCCTGAAGAGCATTAGGCTTAATGCCAGAAAGGATCTACTTTACACTTACTGTAAAATCCCTCAAGAGTATTAGGCATATTGCCAACACTCACCCATTCTGTGTTGAGAATGTAATTTAACTTCTCTCATGCCCAGCCTTAGGCCTTTATCCTCCACTTTGTGGGCCTGGACAGTAAGCTTTAAAATGAATTGCAGATAGCCTAAATACAGTATAGTGAAGGGGTAGATTTAAGTAAAGCTAATTTTCTATAATTTTCTTAGACTAACTATTCTTTCAGACTGGGGCAAACCAGTTGGAGGTGATGGAGTGTTTTTATCAATAGCTTTTTGACACTCATTTTCACCATGACGACAGCTTGCTGTTGTCAAGAGCCATCCAAAGAGTATCTCCAGCTGGAAGCCCTCAGAGAAAGATTGAGTGAGCTGGATGGGCGATCAAGCTCGTGACCCCATGGGCAGCCTCTGGTAGAGATCACCTCTGAATGTCTTCTCCAGCAAAATTCCCAAAAGATAAGATCAAGGCAGCTGTGCCTTCTTCAGAGGGTGAATTTTGTATCCTCCTTCAAGTTTACAGAGAGGAAGATTTCATGCATTAGGTCAAGCCATCATAAGCAGGCCAAACTATTAATTCCCACTTTACTTTGTGAATCTTGGTTTAGTGCATGATTTTTCAGTTTTGTTTTATCACCAGGAGGTGGCACTAACAAAATCATACAGAGAGATGGGTGCTTCAGGCACCTTTTTTATAGGGGAAATTTGGAATAAAAATCCAGGTGAAATATGAAAGTTCTGGAGGTTTTGTACCTGAAGTTCTTGAAAATGACATTGAGGTCACCTCTCCCTCTGAGTGAAGACTGGAGTATTTTGGTGTAAGTATGGGTAAGTCACTTATATTTGCCGTTGTCTCTCTTTATTAGCCAATTTTGCATAAGTTATTTTTACATTTATACAGGGATTTGAGATCTTCACATGAAATGCTGTTTGACTGCAAACACAAAATCTATTTCAGAGCTGTATGTGCACCTACAGTTAAAGAACCGGATTGGTTGTGCCTTTACGTGGAGGAGCAGCAGGTCGAAAAGCAGCCTGCCACACAGTTAAGCAAAGATGTGTCCAAATACAGAATTTTGCAGATGGATTTGGTTTTGTTTTTTGTTTTTTTTGCGCATTATCATTGTGTTCTTCTTGAGCTACATTGCCTTTCCTAGCAGTGCTGTAAGATGATCTTTACCATAGTAATGTGTTCCTTCCTTTGGTCCCCACTGCTGTGAGGGTGCCAGAGCCCTGGCACAGGCTGCCCAGAGAGGTTGTGGAGTCTCCTTCCCTGGAAACTTTCAAAACCCACCTGGATGCGTTCCTGTGTGATGTGCTCTGAGCAATCCTGCTTTAGCAGGGGGGTTGGATCAGATGATATCTGAAGGTCTCCCCCAACTCCGGTGATTCTGTGATTGTGTAGTACTGCAGACCTGTTCTGTGATGGTGAAGAGGAAGCATACCAACTGCTTGCTTTGCTTTAACTGCTCACTCCTACCCTCACCCACAGAAAACTGTGAGAGGAGAGGCTGCTCTTCTCACATCTGTTCTGTACACAAAGTGTAAAAATGGTCTTTTCATTTACTTTTGACGTTCTCACACAGTTATAAGTACCTGGAATAGTCCTGTGAGGAGCTAGGAGTTGGGCTCTGATCCTTATGGGTCTCCTTCTACTTGAGATATGCTTTGATTCTTTAATTCTGGAATTCCTTGGGAAATGAAAGTGGCAATTGTCTGCACCAATGAGATTAGTTTCTATTATACTTATGGCTGGACTTGATGAAGCTGAATTTGATAATTAGTTCTGTCTCAGAGTTCAAGGAAACTAGGGGAATTAGTAAGACTGCTTCTGAAGGACCATACTTCATGTTTGAACTTAGGCTTAGCTTGTCTTAAATTTATCTGACGTGTTCCTGCCTGGGTTATAAATAGCTGGCATATGTTTCTCTGTCTGTGTTTCTGTACCATTTCTACCTTCAAAAGTAAATATAAGTTTAGGCCAGTGAGATGCTTGCAGGCATTGCATGTTACCTTGTACTTGAATAGTGGAGCGTGTTTTTCACCACTAGCTCTAAGAGTGTGGAGAATCTTTTCAGCAGCCTTGAGATACCAGCTGAATATTTGTTGGGTGCAGCAGGTGGGGCACTGCGCAAGGAACACAGAGATACAGATGTAAAAACATGGCTCAGTTAACATTGTCAAAACTTGGTATTCTCAGCATGGCAGAATTTTATTTTGGTCTCTGCTGTGGTACTTGCTGTTGGAGTGTCTTCAGCCATTGCACCTCATTTTAGCTCTATGTTCCCCTGTTCTCACTCTCCCCATTTGTCTCTATTATCTCTTTGGATTCATGGTGAGGGGTTTATTTATTTTACATTTTCCCAGTGACAGACACCCATGCCGTTACTGCAACACAAGTCACAATGATGGTGATGAGAATAGAACACATAGTGATGTGTGTGATAGAAGTGGTTTTAGTGAATAAATAAATGGGTAGATTATTCTCTCGAATATGTAAAAAAAAAATTAAATGTGCTATTAACTGTAAGGCACCAGAACAAATACACTGCCATGAAAGGCTTTCTGTAGTCATTTAAACTGTATTACTATGAACTGCAACAGCCAAGTGTGTTTTTGATCTTTGATCACCCATAGTAAACTTGTTGGGTAAACAGAATTATGAAAAAATAGTCATTATTGACTGTGACTTTACCAGTAAATCTTGTTCAATGATAAAGTAATACTACTTCTGTATTTCAGCAAAGAAACATCTTCAGTGCTGGTGGCTCTAGGTAGAATTTTGATCTCCTAATTTATTTTTGGTAGTTAATCTTGCAAAACCAGTAAACCTTCTTTTCATTTTATTCAAATAAAAATCTAGATTATAAATAAATTGGAAAAAAAATTGAGACTGGGTCAACAGCTAGAGAAGTTTGTTGTGTGCATTTAACCGTCATATTTATGGGGCTAAGACAAATATTGCAAATTTATACTGACGTTTGTGAAATTCTGCAGGTGGCAAGCATGCCCTTCAGCTGTTTTGTGAGTTCTAGAGGGATTTATGAGGTAGGACTAGTAAGTAATGTTTGGGTGTCACAGGGCAACATTTGCTGCTGAAGCTGATTAACTCTTGATTTGTTTCTGAAAGTCAACTCTGTAGTCCCCCGCAGAATGAGAAGGGGATATAACAAGCACCTCTCACATCATAAAAGGCAGGAGGGCCTGGGGCAGGAGCAGGGAATGAGCTTCTTCCCCAAGCCCTTTCCCTTGGTACAGGATACAGCTGATACGTAGACCTTTGTGGAAAAAAAAAACCAAACCACAAACAAACCCAAAACACATGTCAAGGCAATATTCTCCAGCTGTAGCTCTAAATGGATGAAATGCAACTTTTCCTTCTGATAATTTTTTTTTTCTTTATGTGGTCAGTTCCACAGATACTTCGCAGTTGATAAAATCAGTGGTTTAAGTGTTTTTCCCTGGGCTGTACAGAAAAATCTATCTCTATTTAGTCTAACCATTTGACACATTAACAGACTGAAACAGAATATGGCTTACTTTTGCTACTGCTGTCTTTCCCCCCCCCCAGAAAGAAGAAGACATTTTAAAAGCCTTTATGACAGGATGATCTGAAACAGGAATTCTTTTCTGGAGCATTTACCCTGTTTTGTGGTGGATGTTGTTGCATTCACCTTCTGTAATGAATTTTATTGTCTGCTCGGGCAGAACCAGTTATTTGACAGGATGTTAGTAAATGCTTTGGTAATTGAGTATTTTAGATTTTTTTTCTTTTTTTTTTTTTTCTTTCCTGTTGTGGATGCCTGTCATTCAGATTTCAGTGAATGAATAAGAGCACTGCAATGTGTTTCTTCTGACAGGGTATTTTAAACTGCAAAAACTGGCAATCTTTGTAGTCAATTTGCAGCTCTTCAAGGAGTTAGTCAGGTGGACCTGCTGGGAAACTGCCCTCAGGGACAAGGGAACAGAACAGAACTGGCAGATCTTTAAGGATGCTTTCCACAGAGCGCAAGAGGTCTCCATCCCCAGGTGTAAGAAATCAGTCAAGGAAGGGAAGAGACCAGCTGGCTGAGTTGAGAACTGCTGGTCAAAGTGAAGGGCTAGAAGGAGCTTCACAGGCAGTGGAAGCAGGGACAGATGTCTTAGGAAGAATATAGGGATGCTGCCTGCTTGTGTAGGGATGAGGTCAGGAAGGTCAAGGTGCAGCTGGAGCCGAACTTGTCAAGGGATGCAGAGAATAACAAGAAGGGCTTCTATGTGAAAAGGAAGGTTAAAGAAAGTGTACCTGCCCTGATGAGCAGTAACAGATGAGGAGAAGACTGAGGTTCTCAACAACTTTTTTCCCTTGGTCTTCGCTGGCACCCTCTCTCCTCACATCTCCTGACTTGAGGGACCAGGGACCAGGGGGACAAAGTCCCTCCCACTAAGAGAAGGCCAGGTTTGTGACCATCTGAGGAACCTGAACACACATAAGTCTATGGGACCTGATGAGATGCATCCTAGAATTCTAAGGTAATTCGCTGATGTAGTTGTCAAGCGACTCCCCACAATATCTGAGAAGTCAGGGACATCAGGTGAAGTCCCTGGTGACTGGAAGAAGGGAAACGTACCCATTTTAAAACAAGGTAGAAAGGAGGACCCCAGGAACTACTCACCTGTCAGCCTTACCTCTGTGTCTGAGAAAACCATGGAACAGATGGTCCTAGAAGCTCTGCTAAGGCACATGGAGGACAGGGAGATGATTTGAGACAGCCAGCATGGCTTTACCAAGGGCAAGTCCTGCCTGACTAACCTAGTGGCTTTCTGCAATGGAGAGACTACATCAGTGGACAAGGTGAGACCTCACCTGGAGTATTGCATCCGACTCTAGAGCACTTTGAAAGACATAATTATTATCTGATATAGAAAACCTTGTGGAGACAGATTCTGAACCCCTTTCACCTACTAAAGACTACACTCTATGAAGTTAAGGGGTAATGGGAGTGAAGGATCATAGTCTGGACCACAGAAGTTGAAAATGTTAGTATATGTAGGGCAACCAGGATTGAAACTTGAAAGTGTGATTCAGATACAGATATAATTCTGTTATGAACGCTGCTCTTGATTAGAATTTGTATTGACTTTAGTTCTTGCATGTAAATCTGTTCTCATAGATTTGGATCTTAATATTCTGTAAATTGGAGGACCTATTTAGACTTGTGGGTTTTCTTATCATTGTGCAGTGACATTTATAAAGGGAAAAATCGATTTTTTTTTTTTTTCCTGAAGACTAATGGCTGAAGTATTCTCAGCCTTCAAACCTAAACAATGCACAGGTCTTCCTTCCAGGAGAAGAAAAAATATGTTCCTTTACGTGCATTCTGCAGAAGACAGTGACAATCACTGGTAACTACAGTGCTAGGAAGGTGGACTGAGGAGAAAACATGGGCTGGTGACTCTGCATAAAGCCTTGTGAGTGGGAAGATCAGCCCCACTGCTGGCTAAGAGAGTTCTGAAAAAGTGGCTGGGAAGCTCATTCAATATATCTCTGTGCCCCACTGGTCATGAAAACAGAAGTTTGTACATTCTTATTAACAGCAAATGTTGCGTGAATGTTCCCTGACTCCAGCATGAGTCTTCTTTAATCTAGAGATTTTTTTTAATTAACATGTACTGAGAGAGGTTGTAGGGTTTATGCAGCTGGAAAAACATTTATTTTAGGTAGTAACAACTTTTCTCTGTCAAAGGGTGAAGATGAAACTCAGAATGAAAGGTTTCTGGATCAGTTTGATTTTTAGCCTTCATGAATAGGTCATAGAAGTTTTCTTAGAAAATGCTGGACTTTGATAAAATCTAATAAAAAACTATGTCTATACTAGATAATTCTGCAGAAGTGTTGAAAGTGTCAGAAGAAACCCTTTATGTTAGATTATAGAAGTTTAGATTGATTTATTTCGTTCCAGTTAAATATTATAATATGATATTCTTCATAGTAGAGGTTTTGTTGAAACTGACATTCTAAAAATAGCGTTGAAAGGAAGTTATTTGTGGTTGGAATACAAGTTGCCGAAGACAAGTCACTTACTAAGGAATAACAGTAGTTTTGAAAGATAAGAAATAAAAGCATATATAGGCGGTGATTTTTGTTCGGGGTTGTTTGTGGTTTTTTTTGGTCTAAATGTCTTCTCTCTAAACTTTTCAAAGGCCCTAGTTGTTTTAGAACAGGAAAAAGAAACTGTTAAATAAATAATAACATGCAGAAGACTGGCAAAGCATCTGATTTTCCAACTGCAAACATTTTCAAACTACTGTTTTGAATTTTTGAAAGAAAAATTGGAGCACTAATATTTTCAGCTGTTCATACCTAATATTTGGTTGCAAAGGGTGCAATCTGAAGTTCTGAGGACTTCATTAAAATAGGTGAATTGCTGCTCCTAGCGAAACATGATAAGATTAATTCTTAGCAACTATTTTCATCCATTTTTTTGGTGAATGTTCTAATTGATTACAGTATTTCTGCTTATTATCTGTTTATCTAGTAATATATACACCTATCCTAAATTTATATGCTTATGACTAATGCAACACAAATTCAAAGTACAAGATGCAAATCTACTTTATTCCTAGGTACAGGTGAATCAAAGAATGTAGCTGTCTAACTTGTGACCAGAAATACAGCAGCCACGGACTACTGCTGTGTGTTTGTGACAGTATTGTCCATCACTGAAGCAAAAAAACACATCATCTGCCTTTTTGTATTGCAGCAGGACATTATGCCAGATTTCCCCTCTTAGATTGGGAAAAAAACCCTGTCAAATGCAAACCATGTGAAATGACATATCTGTATTTTAGTCACGCCTGTTAGCTTTTGTGGAAAACTACCTTTTTTTACCCTGATACCCAGTTTTGCTGCTTTCTCACTAGCAATTGCTCTTGTATGTGCTCTGAGTTATTTCTAATACTGTATCTGCCAAGATCAACTGCTGTTACACTGCCAAAAATGTACAACTGCATATTACAGAAGTGTCTTAATGTCTGCACACCGCCTGTGGCCATACCTTTCAACTACCTGTCATATGCCTTCAGTATGTCTCTTTTTGTCTGAAATATACTGTTCTATGAGTATTAGTAAACATTTCCAAGATGCTGCTAAGTCCTATTCAAAATTTTACAAAATATTTCTTTGCATTATGCCTGTAGTTTTATGGGGAGGGTGTATTCTTGTTAAGGATGAGTATTAGCACCTTTAAATCAGTGCCCATGGCAGGTGTGATAACTCAGTAAAGACACAGGTTAGTACTTGTCGTTTACCCAAACTGGTAGTGCACGTCAGAAGCTCCTCCTTCGGGGAAGTGGTCCTTTAACAGATGCAATGAAATCAAATGAGGTGGAGGGCAGTGATAAGTGTAGCTCCTGTTTTTCATCTCTCAGCAATTGTGTTCTTGCTTCCAGTCTTATCTTCTCCCATCCTTATTGTGCTCTGATTATTTCCCCGTCATTACCACCATTTATTTTTAAACTTTTCAGAGCACAGCTCAAATCCTTATTCAGTCTCCAGTTTCTTTCTAGAGTGATGAAGAGCTAATGTAATAGCACTCTTGTTAAGCAGCAGTGTTCTAGTGTTAAAAATACATACTTTACATACGGCTACAGAAGGACATAGGTACAGAGCAGGTATAGCTACAGTGTGGAACATATGCCGCATGAAAGATAATTATTTTTTTTTTCAAATTACTTTTATGACCCTGCCTTTTACTTCTGGTATGATCGATACTGATTGAAATTTGTTTGGATGTTGGAGCTGAAAGTGTGTGAAGGGATACCTGTGGGAGGAAGAGGGAGAACAAAGTGTACGTGCCGCATGTTTACTTAACCACAATGTAATTCTGCCAGCTGGACAAAGGGAATATACTGCTAATTGCCCTGCTGTAAGCCAAGAGGAACACCAAGGACCAAATCTGTGTAAATGACATTCAGGTTACCTGAGAAGTTTTGCAAAGCTCTACTTCCTGAGAGAGAGACCTGGGAAGAATTGTGCCTCTAAGTTCACAGGTTTTGCCAGGAAAATACAGTTTTGCTTTACTTTCTTTTCTATCCTGTTGTTTTTTTACCTTTACTTCACTGTTGTCTGCCTTTGTCTAGACCAAACACTGTAGGGTCAGTCTTATTGGACTGTTTGCTGTCCTGTTGAAGGACACTAAGAAGAGCATAACTGTTAGTCTGATACTGCTTGCTGCATCTTGTCTTTGCTCCTCTGAAATACAAATCTTGATTGTCTAATGGCCTCATGTGTGAGAAGGGAAGAGAGACCGCTGAAAACAAAATTTGCAGATCAAGTTTACTGTACTCTGTAGGATAACAATTTCTGTGTGGAAGCCAAGAGTAAAGGAAAGACAATGAAAAAGGCTAGAATCTCGGCATTACAAGAAAAAAAATCTAACCCCTCAAAATAAACTAAAACTACTGCACTTGGTTTATTCCTTTTAAAAAGCATAATCACAACATACCCTGCAGAAAAAATCAGCTAGACTGAGCCAGTTCCGCACTGCTATATACCACATGTCTTCAGTGGTCACATTTAGTTGGGTTCTTAAACGGCAGAGCACAGGGGAGACACCCTGGTCTCGGTTTTCATTCATTGCTAGCTGATAAACACAAGCAACTATTGGGAAAAGAAACAACAACTCTCTTTAAAAACACAATGTTCTGTTTTGCTACTGTTGGCCTTTCTGGTTTATAAATACGTAAAGATCAGTTGATTATGAGCTACCATGGAAATAAGTTTTGTGAATACTAGCTTTTGAGTTTTTAGGTAAAGAAATTAGGAATAAACTTATCAAAGCAAGGTCTGTAGCTGTGGTATTTTTTTAGCAAGTTTCAGATTTGTCCAGCGTCTGCAGGTGCTTTGACATACATGCTTTCTCAGTCTAGACAATATTCTAAAAACGGTGCTGACATTTGCCTACAAGACCTAGAATTAAGGAAAAAAAGCTCTTTTTTTCATTTAACTTTGAGTTAAGAAGCCTATTTTGTTCACTGATGCCTTGTCCACAGTTGACACTTGAAGCTGCGCGGTGTCCTCCAGAGTTGCGTGTCCCTGGTGAGCCTAGACCCACTCTGCTCACAGAAGTGTCTCACCCTGCCAGATCTCTTTCTGGTTCCCCTTGTGTTTTGCCTCCTGATGGCAGGTAGGGGAAGAGCAGGAGTAAGCTGGCAAATAACAAGTGCCAATTCAAAATGTATGAGACAGCATGCTTAGTGTTGAGGGTGTAGGGGTGGCAGGGTCTTCTCAGTGCCTCTGCCAGTCCCTCTTAGCCTGACAATGAAAAGAAAATGTGTATGAGTGCATTTACAGACAGCTCCATAGTTGAAAAATGTTGATGAATGTTAAATCATTACTACTATTTGAGGCATGCAGTGCCTTGTATCAGTCCTTATATGTGTAACAAGTAATGCAGCAGAATCATGATGAAAAGGCGTGCATAAAACTGTGTGTACTTTTTTTAGGAGAAAGATAGGTTTCTGACCTAAAGTTTCACTGTGGTGAACAGTATGTTGAGTGTGATCATGAACTCTTTTTTTCCCCCAGTTCATGTTTATAAAAAGTGGCTTTTATTGAGAGGTGTTGATTTCTAAATAGAAGTGGGAGATTTTGAGAATACAGGAAAAATACATTCTCATTCTTGACTAATAAAAATACTCTTTTAGGTGCTATAGCAATTAGCTAGTACAGTCATACCTCAAACATTAGGACATGCATTCTATGTAACCAAAAAGAACACCCCGAAATGTCAATCTTTCATTCTGCATTTCTTCTTATATTTAGTTTTGGGGATTCTGGTTCAAGAGAGATTCTGAATACTTCAGTCTCTGGGGAGAGTTAAGAAACTTTGTAGTATGTTAAACCAGAAAGAACCAATCCGCGTTGATTGGATTTAAAAAAAAAAAAAAAAAAGGCCTGCAAAACAAGAACAAAGTCATGAGCAGATTCTTTCCACATGATTGCTTTTGTCATTAATTCCTTCATCATATACTAACCTATAAGTTCATTAATGGTCAAACTGAATTATTTGAATAGTTCTTTACCCACAAATCACTAAAATGATTCCTTTAAACTAGGTGCTGGAATCTTTTGCAGGAGGGTTGTTAAAACCAGACTTTAACATAATGATAATAATCTTTTTTTTTTGTGACTGGCTAGCATATAGCTAGATTAAATTTTCTTTCTTTTAAAAAATTCCTGGAAAAAGGAGTTATTTTGTAAGAGTTGCAAACAAGAAACCAGAGGCTAAGTTACAATCCTAACAAACATGTTCCTCATGAAGTGTTTTTCATTGTTTCTTTAAAATACATAACTTGAGTGTGACTGTATAGTGTTATATGATTCAGTTGTTTAGGTTAGTAAGATGTATAGGTTTACTCTGATCACAGCTGTGATCTCGTTCCATAAATGCTTAAGAATTTGTACACCTTTACTGATGTGAGATACTCTGTTACGGAGCATCTACTTCACTGCATTTGATGAAAGTGTTGGGTTGTTCATTCATTTGGCTAATTACATTGTACCTTTCCAAACTATTATCACAAAGATTGTGCAGTGGGTTCTATGAAGCACCCTGTTTTAGCCCACTGGTAACTTTAGAAATACTTATTTTTCTTCCTGCCCCTCAGCCGTAGCCTTTTGAAAAACATGGTGGCAATCTACCTAAAAATTATGTGATGACCATAACAGGATTAGAAGACATGAGGAAGGTCACAATGTAGTCGTGAAGACTTCAGACTTCCTAGGTGCGCGTGTATGAACTGTTAATTTGAGAACAGACAAAGTTAAAAACATTGGTGGTTGTACTTTTTGCCCCGTGTATGTGTACATTAGGTGGCAAAACATTCTTTTCTGTGATAAAACTCAATATGGTTTAGTTTCACATGTATTCTTTGTAGTACCCAGGTATAATATGTAAAGAGAAACAAAGTATAGCAGATATTTACTATGTGAGGCTATGATTGTGCTGCACTTCTTGTCGAATGAGATTAAAACAACAACCCTAGAATGTACTTTCAAAGATAATTTGATGGAAACTTTTCTCTCCTTAACAAAAGGCAAAAATTAGAGCTGAAACTGACTAGTACCTATTTCAGATCAGAAATTAAAGGGACTGTTGAGTAGGTAACTAATTAGACTTAGGAGCAAGAAATCAAAATCTAATGTATGTGAGTAGGATTTAAAATATTTTATTTGACATTGCAGAAAAAATTCTGCTGATTTCCATATTTCAGCATCTGACTTGTAACAAGAAGAATTTTAAAAGGGCCTACAACCTCGTCTCAGCTGACAATTTTGGAGAGTCTCCAACAGTTGTTAGGCCCTGTGGACTGGTTTTAGGATACATGATTTTGGTCTTTTCACCTAGGATACTAAGTAGGAGTTGTCTTGCATGTTAGGCAGGAGGAATAGGTCAGTGTCTGTTGTTAAGTTTCTTTTCTGATCCTGAGAACAGTCAGGAGGAGCTACCAAAAGGAAGGATACGTAGTTGATGTATGCACCTATTGGTTTCATGCATTCATATAGAAGTGTAGCCAGGCCTAAAGAGAGCATCTTTGAGCAGTTGTTGGAAGTTTTGTGTGAAATCTGCTTGTGGGCTTACGTAAGGCCTGTGAATATCCATATTCCTGTGAGATACTTATTCTTCTGGGCTGCTCACCTTATGTCCTAGCTCTTACGCGCTCTTTGTAAGTTGTGTGAGGTAAGCTGTTACCTTTCAGCCTGTATGTGGTGCAGAGCTGAAGTCTTCCAGGAACAACTGAGAGGACAGGCTGTCGTTGGGGTACTCCTCTTAGTCCTGGGGGAGGAGTAACATATGTCACAGCTTCTCATCCCACCACTGCATTTGGCCCACTGCCCTGATTTTGCAGAGAGGAGCTACTCTCCCTCTACCTGTCTGTTTCAGGGTGTCTTGGGTAAGTAACTCCTCCTATACATTCAGGTCATATCTGCCTGAGGAAGGCAAGGGAAGGAATCGTGGTGCTTGAGTCAATGTAATTTCTGAAGGGGCCGTGCATGCGGAAACAGGATCACCTCTGTGGTGCCTGCAACAGTTAGCTCAGTTTGCAATTTTGGTTGAGCTTTCAGGATTCCTCTTTGAGTTTCTCAGGCAGAAACATCCTTTGGAAAAGAAGTCATGCTGATTAAAAAGCGACAACCTTTGTGTAAAGGTGATTTAAAAGCAGAAATTGGGTTTCAAAGAATTATCCAGACTGAATTGAATGAAAGTATTCATACTCAAAGTTCTTGCTGTTTTCCAAAACCCGTAAGACAGATATCCCTCATTATGCACCTAGTGACTTTTTTTTTCCCGAAAATGCAAGCTGTGTGAAATCCTACAAGTACATTATTTGAACAGAAAACTGAATGTTTAATACCTATCTAGTGTTTAATTTTCCTTCTTCTCACATATTGTAAAATAAAATAACAATGGGAAAGCATTCCTCATTTCAAAATGGGCTCTAATAGTGTTTTTCAAAGTAAAGTCTAGAGTAATGTCTGAAGTCCAGACATTTGCCTCTTCCAGAGCTGTGTCCTGACATTTCTTTGAGTTTGTTCCGTATCTTGTATACTGGGTCTGGCTGGCTGTCGTTAACCTTCTTCATAGCAGCCCATATGGTGCTATACTTTGAATTTATGATCAGACAGTGTTGATAACACACCAATGATAACACACTAGTGATAACATACCACTGTTTTGGCTCTTGTTGAGCAATGCTTGCGCAGTATCAAGGCTTTCTCTCCATCACCCACTAAAAACAGGTCAGTAGGTTGAGGGTAAGCAAGAGGTTGGGAGGGGACAGCCCAAACAACCCACTCAAGGTGCCAAAGGGGTATTCCATACCGTATGATGTTGTGCTCAGTACTAAAGCTGAGGGAAAGGAGGAGAATGAAGGGACACTTGTGGTGATGGCATACGTCTTTCTGCATAACTGCTACATCTACTGAGGCCCAGCTGCCCAGGAAATGGCTAGACACGTGCTTGCTGATGTGAAATAGTAAGTAAATTCCTTATTTTGCTTTGCCTGTGCATGCAGCGTTTTTTCTTATTAAAATGTCTGTATCTTGATCCAGGAACTTTTCCACATTATTTTCTTTCCCTGTGCTATTGAGAATTGGGAATGAGAGACTGGCAAGGTGGGCGTCTGTCAGCTAGCCAGTCAAGCTACCGCATCTAGGCACTGAAAACTCTCCCAAACTCTGACTGCACATCCACATTCTTTCTTCATTCAGCCTGCCTGTGCAGACTTGATTCTTGAATGTTGCATGGAGAAGAGGAGCTAGTCACATAAACGGAAAAATACTATGGCCTTTATTCCGGTTATTGGCTTTTCCTCAATTATAAGCGCTTTAGCTCTTCTCTCTTGGCCTAGTTTAGTCCTCTTTTGAAAGTGGAATGGGCTTTCTTTTGCATCTTTAGCATGCAGTGCACATCAAAAGTACTTCAAAAGCAAACATGTTTTTTTAACATAAAGTTTTACAAATGGTAAAATAGAGTGGATTTTGATAATAGTTAAATACAGCCACAGCTAGCTGTAGGAGGTGCTGATTTACGTCCTGTTCATATTAGCTTCAGGGAATTGCAATCTCTGAATGGCAGGGATTCACAACCTTGAATTTTAATGAAAATCATACCAGAATACTGAAGAAACATGCAGCAAATTATATGAAGAAGATATACCTGAACACCTACACGTGACAGAAGTTTAAAAAATTACCCAAGCAGCTAATGAGACCAGGTTGTGTGTAAAAATGACTTACATACTAGGGAATTTAACATCACTGGAAGTCAACAGGATGTCCTCAAAAATCACATAATCAGTTTTGAACATTTTCTTACCTATATAGCACATTCTCTCTGTCAAACTAATGTGGGTTTTTTGAGCTATGGAGGAGAGAGACACAGCTGGGATTACCAGCTTCTTAAAAAGTTTTCAGTTTCCATGAGGACATTTGTGTGGGTTTCCACCCTTTAACAAAGGTGCTTTGGCTATGCTGAGCACGCATATATTTGCCTTTTTTATGCCTTTGTCCATGAACACTTCTTTCTGCCCTTCAGGCGGCCCTCACGGAGGCACGCACACTGTTGCGTTGGTATGCCAGTGTGGTTTCCTGTGCCTTCACATCAGACCTTACTCAGTTGCCAGCTTTGAATGCCGAACCCTGCCAACATAGTAGCCTTCCCTTCACAAAGTAATAGCTGTGGTTAAGATGTCATTCTCTGTAAATCAGTTTTGGCAAGGATGACAGTTAAGGGCAGGAGCTGGAGTAGTCTTTTATGGGGACTAACCCATTCAAGTGATCTTAATCCTCCTTCTTATTATCCTGGCTTTGTGGAAGGTAGGTGGACTCATTTGAACAAGACAGAATGAACTTTTTTTCAGTCTTTTCTCTTTGGTCACAAGAACAAAAGACTTGGGAAATTCCAATTAATTAGCAGGCCCTTTGGCTAATGAAAGAATCAAATTGAAAGAAAAATATGGAAGGCTTCGAGAGGAGTAGAGGCATGTAGTTACAGTACAGATTTTAAATACTTGTTCTTGTTTGTATAATTTCCCCAGGGTTTACTGTCTTGTTGACGTGAAGAGGTAAGAATGGAAAGACAAGTAGAAGATTTTGTTTGGTCTATGATGTAATAACATTTCTGATTGTAAGGAATCTAAATAGTCTATGACATGAATGATGTGATAGTGGCCTCCTCTAAAAGTCAATTTAAGTAATAAGAACCACTGGAATTTTATTATTGCAATGCACCTTGTTGGCCGTATATTTCATCACACAGGATTGCATATGAAGGTGCTAGTAGAAATTTCCAGAGACGTTGTGGTAATCATGCAGGTGGACTTTTAAGGAGTAATTTCTCAGTCTGGAAAAAGTTCTTCTAGACTTCTCTGAGATAATGTTATGTCCTGAATTGAGCAAATGCATACTCTGCATAAGTAAGTAAACCTTTATAGCAGAAAAAATATTTTCTTAACCACAGAAGTTTCTTTTTCATGAGCTGCACCTGGCTTTTGGCCTCCATGTCTTTGCAACTATTAGTTTTCATTGATCTTTATGATTCCTTAAGAATCTGACTTTCCTAACTTTAGGACTTTTTACAAAACAGTCACAACTACTGAATCCAAGATATCTTTGAGCTGATTGTTGTGAAGGTGAAACAACCAGAGATCAGTGCAAGTACTTTTTTAATGATGAAAATAACCTGTGTCAAAAACATTTTCTTTTTTCTTGACAAAGTACTTTTGTTCCAGGAAAAAAAATTAAATCTTTTCATTGTATGTGGAACGAGATTTGCACAATGCTTTGAGATACTGCTACTGTAGCAATTCAGACTTTGATGGTGTCTGATAGAAATGCTTGCAATGTGTATGTCAGTTAACGAGATTATTGCTCAAAAAGACAATTGTATTTTTACTGAAAAGTTTTTTGAGAGGATGAAATATCTTGATATTTAATGAAGCATGAAACTTTTAAATGAACCATGAAAGCAATAGTTAAACTAATTAACTGAGTGTAAAGCCTCTTAGAATACATACATTATGTGGGCTGCATGCTTATTATTTCTGCCTGGTTTAACTGACAAGTAGGATAACATTCTCATATTATCTTTTAGGAGAAACAAGTATTTTGGTTTTTATGCAAGGAAAAAGAGAAAATTGTTTGCTTGTACTGTTTAGAAACTCAGGGACAATGCAGCTTTAAAAGTTACCCTTTAGTATCCTTGAACAATGGGCTTTATCTGGGAAACAAAACCATACTGGAATATGATTGC